>NW_027507789.1:182151451-182313951 GCF_037356315.1 Lithobates pipiens | reverse complement strand
TAAACACATCAAATTAACGGTTTCCAAAAACGGTCACATTCTAGGCATGTCTTGAGTGATACATGTGTAATTGCTTGTGTTATCCATGGAACTGAAAGCCATCAAATGGCTGGTGTCATATGTGCAGCACTCATGGCAACTGCAGATCAGAGGGTAAGATCAGGGCCGTCTTTAATATTGATTGGACCCTGGGCAAAAATTTTCTTAGGGCCCCCTCCCCCCATGCAATTTCCCTCTCCACCTTATCTGAGACATACAATAAATAGCAGCTAGACTTAAAATCAGTTTACTGTATCAGATCAGGCAGCGATTGCGATTGGTTGCCAGAGGTTACAGCATATCATTACTGCTTACTGACTGGTTGCTAGAGGTTACAGCACTCCTTAAGGCTCACTGATTAGTTGCTAGAGGTTACAGCACGTTTCTGCTTGTTGATGGGCTGCTAGAGATTGCTGTACAGTAATACTGCTCACTGGTTACTATAGGTTACAGCACATCTTCTCCTCACTGCAGGGGGGCATGATATACATATGAATGCTGCCTTTATTTACATATCAATGCAGTTGGCCTCAGCTATTTACATATACATGTCAGTGCTATTTACATATGAATGCCAGTATTTACATGTAAACACAGGTCTGCAGGTGAGTCATCTGTACACAACAATAGGGCAGAGCTGGGCAGCATTAGTAGCAGCACAGGACTAAAACTTCAAGGGAAAAGGAAATGTAAACCGGGATAGTTAGCAAGTATGAGGCAGCTGCTTTGGGCCCCACAACAATGACAGGACCCAGGGCAGCTGCCCCTTTTGCCCTGCCTTAAAGACGGCCCTGGGTAAGATGATTACTTCCTTGGCTGTAAAGGATAGGAAGGTTTAGTTCCGTTTTGGATTCAAAAAGTGTTTACAGTAATAAATATAAGCCAAGTGCGAGTCGTCTTGTTACATTAGTGCAAAAAAAAAAAACAACATAGAATAGAAAAATACCCCCCCCCCCCCCCCCCCAACACACACAAATCCAGTCTTACTAATGCATTTAACACTACGCTAGTGGAAAGAGGTACAAATGCCTGCAAAACCTTTGGGTTGATTTACTAAAACTGGAGAGTGCAAAATCTGGTGCAGCTGTGCAAGGTAGCCAATCAACTTCTAACTTCAGCTTGTTCAGTTAAAGGGGTTGTAAAGGTAAATTTTTTTCACCTTAATGCATTAAGGTGAAAAAACATCTGACAGTCCCGGCGCCCCCAGCCCCCCCGTTTTACTTACCTCACCCCTCGAAAGTCCCGCGTTCGTCCCCCGACGTCCTTTCCACCGTTCAGCCTGGCCGCTGATTGGCTGGATCGAAAGCAGCGCAGCCATTGGCTTGCGCTGCTATCACATCCACTGACGCGGAGCGCCAGGGGGCGGGGCCGTGTGATACAGCGAGTGGCTATAGCCACCGGCTGTATCACGGGAGCACGCCCGCAGATGCTTCTCACCATGCGAGGGAGCTCGCATGAACGTGAGAAGTACCTGCGGGAGGAAGCAGAGACAGCCGCCGAGGGACCCCAGAAGAGCAGGTTCGGGGCCACTCTGTGCAAAACGAGCTGCACAGTGGAGGTAAGTATAACATGTTTGTTATTTAAAAAAATAAATTAATTAACTTTACAATCCCTTTAAGCTTTGACAAAAAAAAAATGGAAGCCGATTGGTTTCTATGCAGAGCAGCACCAGATTTTGCACTCTCCAGTTTTAGTAAATGCACCCCCTTGTGTTACTTGTCTTGTGCTCATTTACCAACATTTGCCAAAGTAGCCAATTAAGACTGTCTTAAGGTGTCACTAAGCCCACATCAGGGGCGTAACTATAGGGGGTGCAGCAGTCGCGACCGCAACTGGGCCCTGTGCTGCAGGGGGTAGATGCAGCCCCCTCTACATATGCTGATCACCCGTCCAGCACACTGGATGGAGCCCAGGCCAACATGGATGAGTGCGCGGCCTGCAGCTTGGTCATGGTGAGTGAGAGGACCCCATCCCCCACACACCATTACTTACCCCCTCCATCTCCCCCTGGGGACAGGGGCCCCTTCTCACGTGGGGACAGGGACCCCCATCTCCCCTGGGGACAGGGTCCCCTTCTCACCTGGGGGCAGTAACTTCATCTGCCCTGGAGAAAAGGACCTCATCTCTTCTGGGGACGGGGACCCCATCCTGCCTAGGGAGAGTCCCCCAATGGGGCACCTAAAAATAAAAAAATAAATAATAAAAAAAACTACTGATGCCAGTGGTGGAACTACAGGGCTCACAAAGGTCATACCTGTGACCATGCCCTGGAGTTCCACCACCGGACTCAGAGGGAAGGGCCCTGGCTGGGGTTCAGGGGGGGCCCTTCATGGTTTCTTGCATCGGGGCCCTGAAGGTTCTAGTTACGCCACTGGCCCACATCATTAAAAAAAATAAAAAAAAAAAAAAAACTATCAAATGGTGCATTTACATGCTGTTCATACTCACTGAGGTACATTTTCTGTATTCTGCATAAAAAACAAAAAGAAAAACTGGTTGATCCTGCTGCTCTCTGTTCCCCTTCTGTTCATGTACCCAATGACAACTTTGCACATGCTCAGTTTTCAGTGCATTTTCTACCCTGAGCATTTCCTTCCTATCACATCTGAGCAGCCCGTGTGACTATAGAGTCACACATGTGGGCATATACACAGTGGTAAATGACAGTCCCTATCCCCTCCTCCCTGCTTAATAACCAGCTAAAACACATTGGGCGTGGGATATTACATGTCGATTAATAGAGGCTTTACCTCCCTGTTATTTTAAGACACAGGCTGCAGGGGCGTGATACAGCCCATGGTAGAAATTCCCACACACCATGTTATTACCAAAAATAATAAAGATTGGATTTCAAATATAGATTTGTATGCCAATTTAAAAAACAGTTTATGGATAGAAATTATTTTTTACTCTGTATTCCAAAGGCTGCATTTTCTTTATTTTGAACATGTGACCAGCAGCAGAGGACTGGAAGCTCCTCCTGTTTACCTTTCCCTGCAGACAAGCCGGGTCATGTGACAGCTGTAAATCAATTAGGAAAATGGTACTTTGATTTTTTTTTTTTTTTTTTATTAAAATAATTATAGTGCCATCATCCACACACAGAAATAGAAGGTACAAGGTACAATGGTTGTAAACCCTCCAGCATCACTTTTACCTATAGGCAAGCCTAGAATAAGGCTTACCTAGAGGTAGTGGAAATCTCTCCTAAATGTGTTACTGTTAGGAGATATTTACCCTGTAGTGCGCTGATTATGTCACCGGCGCATACGCTGTGAAGAAACGAGCCTCTGTGCCGTTTCTTCACTCGTATGTGCCGTAAATGATGGCCTGTCATGGAGTCGGCGGCCCCCGGAAGGACGAGGGCAGAAGATGGATTCTTCCACCAGTGGGGACAGCGCGGACTTCGATTGCAGGCAAGTGCCACATAATGAGCTAGTATGTGATGCATACTAGCCCATTATGCTTTTACATTGCAGGTGTAGCCAAGCGTTTGCTACTATAGTTATTACAGTTGATGTTATTTTAAATGAGTTTGGCTCCCTCTAGTGACTGTTGGGCTCTGTTAGGATTTGTTTCTTTATTCTTGAGAAGGAATGCAAGGTATTGTGGGAGATTTAGTTTGGAGGAGGAAGTGACTATTAGCTGGATCAGCCCTGAACTACAATACAGACAATGCAAATCGCACAGCAGGCGGTCTGTGTGTGACTAGGAGTGAGAGACTGCGGCCTATACAGCGGAGAGCCAGATCGCCCTACTCTGAGGGATCTTGGAGGACAGCCTTGCTATTCTAGCAAGCGGACCGGCCTTCGCTTCAGTTGCAACTGGAAGCCACCTGCACTTCAGCTCATTGGGATTTGCAGCACCGTGTGGCAGCGTCATCTTCACCAGACGGAGACACCAGGAGGGGATTCTGCACGGAGCCATTGAGGTCCATTGTGGTGAGAGGGCACCTGCCCATTTTAGTAGAGAATACAGTATTACTGAGTGAGTTCTTTCTACAGACTGCTGGTGAGACTTGTAGTTTCACAGAGGTGAATCTACTTTTCCACAGGCATCATACAGCTGGACTTTGGGACCTTGTCTTTCTTCCCTGCGCAGTAAGGTCAGTACTGTATTGCACTCACACATAAAGAGGAATCTACAAGTGGTGACATTTCTTCAGTTAAGCCATCTTCAGCATATCTTTTGCCCTACAGTCATATATTTTCCTTTGTCTTTGTGGATTACAAATACTGCAGCTTAAACATCAGGCTAGCTGAAGATATCCGGAGTTGAAAGAACTTTTACCATCTTCCTCTTTTCCTAAGCATTGCTGTTACACTCAAACTTAACTCTGAAATACAACCTAGGGCAGGGGTAGGGAACCTTTTTGGCTGACAGAGCCATGAACGCCACATATTTTAAAATGTAATTCCACGAGAGCCATACAATATCTTTAAAACTCATTTTTTTTTTTTAATCGATTAATCGACTAATTTCAGTTATAACTGTAATATCCACTTCATCTCCCGCACTGTTCCACATGTCCCCTACAATTGTCTGCTTGCTTAGCACTACACAGGCAGGCAGATCCACAAGCAGTTTAGGCGGGTGACGATGACATCAGCGCGCCGCTCAGCTAGGCCGCTGCTGGATGTACCAAGATGGCTGCAGCTCCGGAGCTAGGCCGAAGCTGCGGCCTTTCCTATGGGCTCAATCCACGGATCGGCACACCACGCAATCCGCAGATTGGGAGGTGAGAGCCAGATGCAGCCATCAAAAGAGGCACATCTGTCTCGAGAGCCATAGGTTCCCTACCCTTGACCTAGGGGGAGCCATCGAGTATATGCTAGACTTTATACTGTGTTTCTGAATGTAAAGATTATATAGTGCATTTTGATCTGTGTGTTGAGCCTCAGTGGGAAGGTATTTAATATATGTTTGAAGATATTGGGTACTTATCCCTCTGTACACCTGTTCACATGTACTCCTGAAAAGTGAATATAAGGTTTTAAGTTCTGTATATCTGCATTAAGTGTTAACGGTTGTCAATTACAATTTTGTGTTTATTCATGCTTTTCATTGTGTTCCCTTATTTACTTTAGTAAACATTCTTAGTGGTTCAGTGACATTGTGTGAGTTTCTCATTGCTAACATCACATTGCAAAATGGAACCCAAGGTGTCAGAGGTAAGAGGATCTGCAGTAGCCAGTGGGGTATAGAGTCAATCAGCCCTCATGGGGGTACCGCTACACGGGGAACGACAGAGGAAGTAAAACCCATCAGGGTTTACTTCCTATATAAGGGGTGGGGATGTCTTGTTACCTGAACTGCACAGGACAAACAGTAGCTGGCAGTTCCCGTTGGCCAAGTGTGATTCACCTTTTCCAGCCCCCAGTGCAGCATGGTAAAATGGGGTTGATATGGGCAAAACAGACCTTTTTTTCTCAGATACCTTGATAGAAGAGAGACACTCAAGATTTCAGCACATGTGGGCACTTGGTTGACAGGGGTTCCAGTTTGGACTTTTTCCATTCTTATACTTGGCCAGCCCTGGGCAGACTCCTGGCAAAGGGCCATTTACATCACCAGGGCTTTTTTGCTCAGTGAATTGGTACAGGAACACCCCCTCTGTCGGTGTTTCCCTGAAAATAAGCCCTACCCTGAAAATAAGACCTACAAGGACTCACCGACAATCACACTAGGTCTTATTTTCTGGGAAACAGGGTAACCAGGACTTTTGCAGTGGGAACATGAGGAAACGTAGTTCCGCCACCACCAGCACTGAATGCATGTAATGGCAAGGGGTGCTGAGGTGTCATGGAGGGTCCATTGATTCTGGCTGCTGGGAGGATCTATTGTTGCCGGGGAGGGTATCTACTGTTGAGGGAGGGGTCTATTGTTGCTGGGGGGATCTATTGTTGAGGGAGGGGTCTATTGTTGCTAGGATGAATCTATTGATGCTGGTGGGAGTCTATTGTTCCAGGGATGGATTTGTTGTTGTTAGGGGCCATTTTGTTCCAGGGGGGTCTATTGTTGCCGGAAGGATCTATTGTTGCTTGGGGGCTATGTTGATGGTTGCAGGGGATGTATTTTACTGCTTTTTATATTATCCTTTAAAAAATTGCATACAAACTACTTGGCACCACAAAATGTTACCTGGTTCTGTTTTCTCTAAAAGGGGTGGTATTGGGAGGTGAGTAGGGTGAGGACCAAGGGTCCATGTTCGGAGGTGGGTAGGGGGTAGAGGCAAGGGATAACTTGGAAGAGTAGAGTACCTGTACCTGTTTTCTGAGAAAAAAGCCATGTAAACAACAGACCAAAAATGAAGCAAACAAGAGATGTTTGCTCTAGGGTTTAAAGGGTTAGTTCACCTTTACTGCATCCCCCTTCTCTGTGCTGCAGATGGCGGGACATACCTTACCTAGCTTTACAGGTTGGTCCTCTACCTGTACATGCGCAGTCTGCTTTTACTCTCGCAGAACACCGAGCTGTAAGAGAGAACGGCTGAGCATGCATGGTTCAGGGCCACACATCCAGCTCTTGGTACGTCTTGCCATCTCCAGGACAGGTAGGGGAGGACAATGAAATGAGAAACGAAAAAAGCATTAAATGTGTATTAGAGGAGTCTGGATTCTTTAAATAGTTTTTTTTTTTTTTTTGATGGTACCAAATCTTAATAAAAATTATAAAGAAAAAAGTAAGTCTTCTAAAAAAATAAATGGAGCAATGCATAGTAATGTGCTAAGGACATTCTAATGCTTGGGGAAGTATTTGACAAACAGTAAAAGGTGAACTCCAAGTACACTTTTAGTTCACTTACTGCCGATTGACTCACTATCGTGTGTTGCAAGTCTGTTCCTTGTATCTACCACTCTTCCAGTAACATACCATTTGCTAACATTACTCGAGTCTTCCTCCTCCTAGGTTTGGGGACATGTCCTCATATCCTGCCCTCTGCAGACCCCCATTTATAGAGCGGACAGCAAAACTGGAGAGGTGTACTTGTAGGTTATTGCGTTATGTCTCCAATAAAAATAGTTCAGCAACAGGTATGTGTAGAGACAGTTTAGGTAGAGGCTGTACACGAGGCCCAATCATTAATCTGTGCCCAGGCAATACAGGCCCTATGCATGGCACGTGATGCTCAATTTAGTCACCGTAAGATAATGGAGCTGCAATGGTTCTAAGGTCACCTTGATTCGCTGGACACATTATAATGGCATTCTTACTCCAACTGAGAATATAAAATAAATATAAAAAAGGTTAACACACCCTTCTAAAGCGACACATGTTTGAGACCCACAGATGTGTTATTTGGTGCTCACAGCTGGGACAGTTGTGATAAACAGCAGACGGCGGTGACATCACAGACAGCTGAGAGACCTCAAAAAAAAAAAAACACGGACACACCCAATGTCTACTGAGGATATGGCATAATACAGATCATCAAAACAAACCTATCAAGCTAGCAATCTCATTAAGCTCAGATCCCCTACCACAATCCAAAAAATATACTGGTAAGTGAACTGGTGGATCATAAGAATGGCAAGAGTGTGCAGATGTACATAATACTTCGCTTTGGACATTAGCCTGAAAGCTCCTCTAGGGCGGGGATGGATGTGGTTGTGTATGTACTCTGCAGAGCACTGGTCAACGTATGCATTTCAGAAGTACTGAAAATAACAAAACCATTACATTATATGTGTAGTTACAACTCTGAAAATGGTGCATAAAATTTTACGTTTAGTTGAATATCTTGTAGATTTTGCAAAATGCTTTGCAGTGCAAAATTCTAAATAAAAATAATGGACTAAGGCTATCCGTTCTCCAAACCGCACCATAAAATTGGCGTTTGCAACTTAAATGAAGACTATGGACAAAACCTCAAGTTTAATACAAGCTCCAAGGCGAACCTTCAAGCGTGCTTTCCCAGTGTCATGATCAACCTTATGAGAAATGGAAAAATGGCTCTGGGACCGTAGGATTATCTTATTGCCTAGAGCAGTTGTAACCGTGTTTGGACCTGGTATCTGCATTCTGGGTTGGAAGCTTTTCCATGCCAAAGGATATATACACCATCTCCTTTGTAACAGAAAAGGTTCCCACTGAAAGTTTGACCATCCAGACACAAATTTATTCTAAGCCCTTGTTCACACGGTCGGACATTCCGACGTAAAATGTCCGATCGGACAATGTTGTTGGATAATCTGACCATGTGTGGGAGTCTCAAGTTTGAGAGTTGGATATAAAATTTTCCGACAACATGATCCGATCGGACTTTGTCCGATTGTTTGTAGAGAATTCCGATCGGACAAAGTGCCACGCATGCTCAGATCAAATTCCTAGACCAAAGCTATTGGCTACTAGCCTGAACGTAGTCCCGTCGTAACTAAATAACGTCATCACGTTCCGAATGATCGGATTTTCTGACAACTTTGTCCGACCGTGTGTATGCAACACCAGTTTTGGTCAAATCCGGCCGGAAAAAATCTGACGAATTTTGTTGTCGGAATGTCCGACCGTGTGTACAAGGGCTTTAACAGGATAAAAAAATTATATTACAAAGACAACACAGTTTGGGGGACATAACAAGCCCCTTTATCAGGGCTGCACCTGGTTGGTAAAAATGCGCATCTATCAGCAACTGGTTTAACCACTTCTCACCCGTCCAATGCATATATACGGCCGGGTGGGAGCCGTCTACTCCTGATAGGCCGTTCAGGAACGTCCTTCAGGAGTAGCGGGATCGCGCTCGCGCAGCGGCGCGATCCCGATGTGCTCGTGTCACCCGGACACGGCACATCTCAGATCGGCAGGAGGGCTCTGTGATTGGCCCTCCTGATCACATGACGGCCTTGTCCAATCACGGCCGTCATGTGATGTAAACAAACAGCCGGTTGCTAGGCAATCGGCTCTCCTCTCCTCACACGGAAGTCACCGCTGAGGAGAGGAGAGCAGAACGCTGCAGCCGGCTGATGATCAGTGAGTATGGGCTGCTTTTTACAGCTTTTTACTCACTGATCATCAGTGTAGTGTAAACACACAACACACCACACAGTACAAACACAGTCCCCACATATGTCCCCAAAACACACATATCCCCAAATAATAAAAACACATGTCCCCTAATAATAAAAACATGTCCCCCACATATGTCCCACTAAAATCACATGTCCCAATGATTATCTGCACACATATGTACGTGATCACCTGCACACATATGTACATGATCATTTGCGTACATATGTCCGTGATCACACAAACCAATTATTATACACTTAACGGAATTTTTTTTACCAAAAACATGTAGCAGAATACATTTTGGCTTAAATTTATGACAAAATTTGATTTTATTGGATTTCTTTTCAAATAGAAAAAAGAAAATATTGTTTTTTTTCCAAATTTCCGCTATTTTTGCGCTTATATCGCAAAAAAAAAAAACGGAGTCGTGAATAAATAACACCAAAATAAAGCTCTATTTGTGCGAACAAAATGATAACAATTTCATTTGGGTACAGTGTAGCATGACCGCGCAATTGTCACTGAAAGCGCTAGAGCGCTGAAAGCTGAAAATTGGGCTGGGAAGGAAGGGGGTGAAAGTGCCCTGTATTGTAGTGGTTAAGGCAAGATGCCTACATAAAGGACAAGCAGCAATGTGGACACCCAATGGAGGACCTTCCTCCTAGATAGTAGAAGATAATAGACTCAGGACCTGGCACAACCATGGATTTTGTTTAGTAAAATTGGGTTAATTAATCCTAGCAACTCATCACAGTGAGTTGGGGGTTGGAAAGGGGGGGGGGGGGTCTGGGGGGAGCTTTGAGTTGCAATGACATCAGAAAGTCACGAAATCCTTAATGACTCATGCTTGGGTGATATCACGCTGGTCAACCGATAGGCAGATGTCTTGAAGTGATGCAATAACCACTTCCTCTATGTACACTGCCAGGCATATAGGGCCATACTGGACAGTAAACATTGATGTATTTAAAATAAAATGACAGCCATTTTAAACAAATTAAAATTTTAGACCATACTAGAATGTCTACTTCAAACCAAAAAGATTAAGATAAGTGGTCCATGTAGGGATGCTACCCCCAAAGGGTATACAAAAAAATATATATATATACATCTCAAAAGTCTGTATTTAACACATAATAAGTAATGTTGGAGGGAAAAAAAAAAAAAAGCGCTTTCACTTGATTGAACATTCAAGCTCGAAACAGCCTCAATTCATTCACAAAATTTCTCTGAAAAAGGTGAACATTCCCTTTCCCAATTGAACAGCCTCTATGCCATCTCCAAAAAGTTCCTTGTGGAATTGGAACAGTGCTATCCGTTCAAAGTATATAAACGGCCAAAACATTTTTGGACTTTAGAGTAGGGACTGGTTAGTTAGGTTTTTGATGTTTCCCCATTGGGAGATTTCCCTTCAAAATTCCTGTTCTGGAGACACTTCATGATAATCTTTCCTGGGACAGTTTTCACCAGAACCGATCCCCCAATGGAAGATTTCTAGTGACAGTCATTACCTGGACAAATGTAAAAAACAAAAAACTTTATTTTGTAGCAAGGTCCCAGGCCTCCTTTGATCTAATGAGAACCTCAAGGGCCAGGTATAGCTGACATCCTTCTGTATGTAGTGGGTTGTGAGGCATGGTGGGTGCAGAGTAGTTAAAGTTATTGGGCGCCAGACACTTCTTGAATGCAAAAAAGTTTGTCTTAAGCTTTTTTGGGGGAGAGAGGGTTGGGGCCAGGACACCCTTAGGTAGATTATTTGTCATACTCCGAGACTTCAATAGGACGACAGCCATGCAGGGAAAATGCTGTCTATGGCAACAGTCTTTAACAGTTCTTAACAGTTCCTTTCTATTCCACTACAATCATTCCTTGTAGTTCTTCAGCCCACTGAGCTCCCGGTCTCTCACTAGACCTGCTGATTCATTGCCACTAAATCCCTTGAGCTCCTTCAATCTTCACAGTGGTATTGTCCTCAAGCGTCACCCCCACTTCTCTGCTGGGTCCCTAGCTTGGCACTCAAGATACCTCTCAAGTTTCACCCCCACTGGCCCGCTCAGTCCCTGGCTTGACACACAAGGCTCCTCTGTAAGCATCACCTCTGCTGGCTGGGTCCCTGGCTTGATACCCACTGAAGTGCCCTGATTCTTCACCGTCCCCAGTTGGTGGGAATGCTGCTCCTGTACTTGCTTCAGTTACTCACTGTGGTCCCTGGCAATTAGGAGGATAGTACCTTACTGGCGGTAGCTTCCTCTCTATCTCCAACCACTGACAGGTTCTCCGGCCTGCAGAACAGTCACTTTTGGTTGGACTGCAAGCTGCAGTCCCAACCCCGTGCTGCTCTCTTGCTTCTGAATAGGCCCTCAGACAGCCTAGCAGGCAGCCCGGGCAGTACAAAACAGGTCCACCCAGACAGCCGTCGAGATGGCACAGAAAACAGATCACCTGACTCCACCCGAATATATAGGCTAACCCAACAGGATAAGGGATTCAAGAAAACCCCTACCTATTGGCCGAGATACCCCATATACCCATAACCTAACCTTACGTTGCCCTTCTCATATCTAGTACCACCAAGTCACCTAGTGGTAGAAGAGAAAAGTGCAACAAGGCCAAACTTAGGGAGAAATCAATAGATCTCTAACAATCAACCAGCATAACTATTCCTGGCAAGTAAATTTGTGAGGAACAACCCTGCCTAAATTCCAGGGTGCTAAATTTTTAGACTTAACATTTTTTTTTTTTATCCTTACTTCGAGACAGCTTGTCATAAAGTATGCATATTGTACGTTATTATTATTATACAGGATTAAGGATGAGCTACGGCGTGTTCGCACACTGCACGTGCAGAGCCCACCAGAGGTAATAACTGTGGGGGATGAGCTGATGGAGAAAAATGTACAGTTGTTAGGTGGGGCCAGATAGGCTTTTCTGAAGAGATGAGTTTTCAGGGATCGTCTGAAAGTAGACAAAGTAGGAGAAAGTCTGACAGATTGGGGTAGAACATTCCAGAGGATGGGTGAGGCTCTGGAGAAGTCCTGGAGGCGAGCATGGGATGAGGTCTCTGTATAATCTGTAAAACACTGTAGTAGTCCCAGGAACTGCAGAGATAGCGCTAGACTTCTGGTCACCGTGTCAAGTGGGTGCCCCTCTACATAGTAACCAAATGGCTGACATTCTGAGACCGCCTTGCATTTTTTCTCAAGGAATGCAAAGTATTCCCTGATTGGACTAAATGGGAATGATATCACCACGCCTCCTCTGAACCTAGTCCAGTCAGAGAATGCTTTGTATTCATTGAGAAAACACAAAGCATTCTCTGAATGGCAGCTGTGCCAAGTGAGCAACCGCCCCCCCCCCCCCCCCCCCCCGTGGTTACTATGCAGAAGGGCAGCTACTTGGGCTGATACAGTGCCAACTTCCACAGAGGCCGATCAGGTAGCCAAGCAGGCCCAATTAAGTATGGAAAATATATAAAATCGCCGGAGTTCAGCTTTAGTGGGGTGAAGCTTTTAGTGGAAGTAAACTCCAGCGGACAATTTTTACCTAAAACGTGCAAGATTTAGGAAATATTTACTTGTGAAACGACTGGCGCCTGCGCTCTGAAGGAACGGCATACCGTGCCATTCCTTCAGAGCCCTGTGCCATGAACAGTGACTACCGTGCTCTTGCGTGGGAGTGACGTCATCATGGCTAGTCCACTCAAAAGGACCGGAGCCCGCCAACCTGGAAGGAAGACCAGGTGAAGATGTATGCGCTGTTAGCGGTGACAGCACACTGCTGGAGGGCTTAATTTTAAAGGTAAGTTTCACATAATGTGCTAGTATGCGATCCATGCTAGCACATTATGACTTTGCCTTTCGGGTTTAAAAAAATAAAAGATAAACGCCGGTTTACTGCCAGTTTTAATCACTTAAGCCCCGGACCATTTGGCTGCCCCAAAGACCAGAGCACTTTTTGCAATTCGGCACTGCATCGCTTTAACAATTGCGTGGTTGTGCGAGGTGGCTCCCAAACAAAATTGACGTCCTTTTTCCCCCCACAAATAGAGCTTTCTTTTGGTGGTATTTGATCACCTCTGCGTTTTTTATTTTTTGCGCTATAAAACAAAAAAATTGTGACAATTTTGAAAAAAATCAAATTTTTTGCTATAATAAATATCCCCAAAAAATACATTAAAAAATATTTTTTTTCCCCTCAGTATAGGCCAATACGTATTCTTCTACATATTTTTGGTAAAAAATGTAAATAAATAAAAATCGAAATAAGCGTTCATTGATTGTTTTTGCGCAAAAGTTATAGCTTCTACAAAATCGGGGATAGTTTTATGGCATTTTTATTAACCTTTTTTTTTTTTTTTTTACACTAGTAAAAGGTGGTGATCAGCGATTTTTATCGTGACTGCGACATTATGGCGGACAGATTGGACACTTCTGGTGGGATTTTGGGACCGTTTCACATTTATACAACAATCAGTGCAATTAAAAATGCATTGATTACTGTGTAAATATGATTGGCAGTGAAGGGGTTAACCACTAGGTGGCACTGTAGGGGTCAAGTACGTCCTAGGGAGCGATTCTAACTGTGGGGGGGAGGGGCTACGCGTGACACGACACTGATGACCGTTCCCGATTACAGGGAGCTGTGGTCAGTGTCATTAGGCAAAACGGAGAAATGCTTGTTTGCATCAGCATTTCCCCGTTCTTCCTCTCCGCGAGACGATTGCGGTTATCCCCGCAGACATCAAGTCTGCGATCACACTCACGGAGCGCCTGGCGGGCACGCGTCCACAAACTGCTTCTTAAAAGGCAACATACAGGTATGTTAATCTACCTGTACGTGCCCCTCTGACGATGTATATCGGCGTGAGCGAGTCACCAAGCTGTTAAAGGCGGTCACACACATATTACAATCTGGTTGTAAAAATCTCTATCCAGCCTTAGATCAACCATTGAATATGGGGTGCACGTGCCAGTGTTTAGGCAGACAGATTATACAACCAGTCTAAGGTTTTGGTTTGGTGTCACTGTCCCTAAATCAGCACACTTAAGTGACTGTTACATGTAATATGGCACCCCCACATTTAGCCAATCTTTACCGGTAAATAGATGAGCTGGCAACTCGATGACTCAGCAGGAAACAGCCATCTTTATTATCGTCTATAACACGGGTATGCCAACCAGCATACAAAAGTGCCAACGCATTTCAGCCCACAAGGGTCTTGTTTCGTAGCTTAGGTAAAAATCTTTCATCTCTGACATTTAAAGGGGTACCCAGAATGTTCCTCATTACACTGTAGCCGATCATGTGAGCATCAAAAAATTAGAACCCTCCAAACCTAGAACTTTGGGGAAACAAGGACCAACAAAAACAAACAAGTGGATTTGGATTGGTCAATAAGAAAATCTGCAAGGAATTACAGTACTGTTTGCTATGTTCCTTGCAAAGTAAAAAGTTAAACTACATGGGATTGTCCTCCCTCCCCCTTCATCACTGAAACCGAAGGTTCACTTTCATTTCTCATTGTTCCAGCTAGCACATTGATGCATTGGGTAAAAGCATATCTGTGTCAACAAAGCTGTGGGCTGCACAAAAAAAAAAAAAAGACACAACGTACAAGTATGTTAATCTACCTGTACATGCCCTTCTGAAGACGTAGATCGGCGTGAGCGAGTCACCAAAAAAAATAAAAAATAAAAAATGTATGACTAAAAAGTCTGAAAGCTCAGACCCCTAGTTAATGATAATAAAAGGATCTACAGTCTTTTTAAAGGCCCGTACACACGGTCGGACTTTTTGACAACAAACATGCAAATTAGCTGTTTTGGAACAACATCCGACTGTGTGTACGCTCCATCGGACAAACTTTTTCTGTTTTCATCGGACTTTTGTTGGCTGTGCGAACAGACAAACTTTCTGGCTACAAAAGTCCGATGGAGCAAAGTCCGACCGTGTGTATGCAAAAGCATCGGACTTTTGTACAAGGTACAAACACGCATGCTCAGAACCAATGCAAAAGATCAGACTACAATACAGAAGTTGACCAAAGGTGGCGCTGGAGTCATTGAACGTCCTCTTTTGAAGTGGCGTCAGTACGTTGTGACGTCACTACGTTCGTGTTTGTTGTCAAAAAGTCCGATCGTGTGTATGCAATACAAACTTGTGGACCACGCCCTTTGTACAAAAGTCCACGGGAAAGTTTGTACAAAGTCCGATCGTGTGTATGAGGCTTTAGAGTGTTTAGCAATTTTGGATTTTAGGTGGAGCCCGGTTGACAGCTCTTGGCTTCTTAACGGTCTTAAATACTTCCAACAGTGATTGTTTTCTGCTTTAATTCTGGACTCTGTTCCTGTCCACTCAAGATATTAAGTATTCCTGCCCACCTCCTCCATAATATAATACCCATCAAGGAGAGTGGCACCCCCTCCTAAAGGGTACAGTAGGTGTGCAGACAAATTTAGATCTTACCAACAGAGTCACAAAAGGTACAGGGACCTGTCAGTTTTCCGCTACCTAAAACGGAAAAATCAATTTTTGATAGACTGATCCTCAAAGCTTTGTACGCCCTGATGCATTTCAGGCAACTTTTACACGTCTTGCTATTTATTCATGTCAAAAGATGCAATGCAGCAAGTACTTTTTCCAACACACCGCAAAGGTAGTAGCCGCTGTCAGAATACAATGTTCTGGCAAGGGGAATATGTGTGGATGGGGTAATCGGTTAAGTTAGCCCTAGATGGATCCAAATTCAGCCCAAAAAAAACCCCCAACTCTGGTTGATCGGCGGCTGCAGCTGCTGATCCGGGTATTCTGAAAGAGGAGTCCCCTTGTCTGAATACAATGCCACAGTGGGGGAGGGCTCTTTCATCCACCTTGCTTATGTGGATAGGGTTTTTTTTTTCCCCCCCTCGCTTGTCCTGCTGGCTGAAAAAAAAAAAAAAAAAAAGGGATTAAAGTTATGGGCAGCTTTAGTTATGTCTATGCTAAAAGCACCTTTAGGAGCATGTTATACTCATATTTAGGGTGTAACATGCTCCTATGCATCCTTCAGCGCTCCCCACTCAGCAGCCAGCAGTAGATCTGCTCCCCGCACCCGCTGTCACCTTTTCAAAACCGGTCGGCTGTGCAGGGCTCCACCCACACACCCCTGTCGTTCATTTACAGGGATGTGTAGATGAATAAACTACAAGTACCATCTTCCACCATGGCGGACGGACTTGTAGTTTGGACGGGCTACAAACACGCTGCTCAGCACGCTTGTAGTTCATTCATTCTTCCTCTAGCTTTGTAACTGAAAGCCTGTATGGGGAAATAGGCACAAAGCTAGAGTAAGACTGTTAAAAAGAGTCTGATCTGCTGATCGCAGGGGCAATACTCTGCAGGCTCCAGTAAAAAAATAAATAAAATAAATAAACAAAGGAATAAGTTAAATGCACATATTTTTACCTGTACACAATATGTGCATTTATTTATAAAATTGACAAAAAAAAATGTTATATATATAATATATATATATATATATATATATATATATATATATATATATATATATATATATATATATATATATATATATATATATATATATATATATATATATATATATATATATATATATATCTCCTTAGGTGAATGCATCCTTTAAAAACAAAAAAAATAAAAAAACAAAAATAAAATAAAAATCTAGCCATCTATGGTTGGTCTTGCTGCAGACTCTCACTGACAGACTTTGTGCAGCCCCTAATGGGATCAAACACCCATAATGCACTCAGTAAACAAAGATTGCCCAGTCCTGGTATGAAGCTCAGAATGGAGCTTATTTTACTCATGGCAAGAATGATTTCATTCCAAAAATATATATATATATATTTTAACTTAAAACCTGCTATTTGTTAATGCCCCATTGATTCACAGAAAAGTGTGATTTTTAATGAGGAAAAGAAAGCCTTGGGACATGCTGCGTTTTGCTTTTCCAGAGGCTCTGAATGGTTATCTGTGCTATTCTTAAAGCCACAAAGTTTAAATAGAAGGTGTAACTGCCCCATTTTGTACACTTGCATAGTTCCATTGCTAAAATTGTATACGGCATGGCTAATTGTTCCGTGTGACTCACAAGTCTAAGGCGTACGTTCTGACCTTTCCCCATATACGATTCTAATTACAACACATCAGTTCACGAAGCGTGACAATGATCTTTGGTTTGTTTTCTTATAAAGTAACTTTTTTTTAGCTTCGTCCAATGAGATTTGAAAGTTAGTCACATGGCCAAAAAAAAAAAAAAGAAAATCTTTATCTTTGTGATATCCTTATCAACTAAGCCTACAGACAGATCTACGTGGATATTGGGTTCAGTTATAACACTTGCAGATTCAATGTATTTTTTCATAGAAGTGGGAGAACTGCATAATGAAGTCCACAACAACAATCATAATTTATGTCTCTAGACTTCATCTTCAAGACAATCCCACTCGACAGCCTGAACTAAATTAAAACCAAAATGCCTTCTTTTTACCATTTCTGCCTGGATAACCAATCCATAGCCAAGTCACAGTGGCAGTTGCATGGTTTGTTGTGCCTAAATTGACCCCCCACCCATTGAAGCATGTCCTTACCAGTACTACGTTGAATCTCTCCTCCAGCTCTCCCGAACTTGGTCTTGGAACTTTTGAAGTGGAGCCATCTTTCGGCTTTGGTGGGGTAGTCCCTGTTGGCGGTTGTGTCTTTGAATCACGGGCCTGGAACATTTCCAGGGTCCCCGCTGCATTCCCCATGATCCAGGCAGCTCCTCGTTTCCACTGTCCTAAATCCAGGCTTGACGCTTTAGCGTAGAACGTAAGACAGAGAGGGAAAGACAAAAAAAACTGGCAGACTATCGAATCAGAGCAATGTATCAGTAAAGTTTGATAGGAACACGCCCAACTTCCGATTACGTCTTGGAGATCTCAACATCACACATTACCGCAAAAGCCACGGGGTGCACGCAGAAAGGAAGGTGTGGCCATATATCATTTGCAGGTCTGAAATAAGATGATTTAGCAGTGGCAGAACAGGCGTCTCCAACTGTCCCTTCTCCTTTTTTTTACCTTTGAGATGAGTTTCTCCTTGATGACTTACTCTGCAGTTCCCCGATTCACTTCTCGTCCACTTGCAGCAGAAAGTGTTTCGCAGCTGACCTTGCAATGGACATTAGCTGCAAACTTGCTAAGATACAAAAACCACAAATGCAAAAAGGAAGTTAGGTTTCAAAATCGGATGGTAGATGGTGTGTGGAGGAGGGAGTTCATACTGTGCGGAAACAAGAGTTCTGAGTACAAAACGTATCAACCCTCTCAACTGACAGCCACAAAAACAGGGGGACCCAGCATATTAATTGCATGTTGCACGCTGTTGTTGTTTGAGAGGTGGAGGATGACAGAATGGCAAGGTGCACTGAATGAAACTAGAAACCATGACAGGTTATAGGATCCTTGGCTCTTCTATGTGCAGGATCTGTTAACCTTCACAATGCACTATTCTGGAGGCGGAAAGGTACTTACTACTACAGAATCACAGTCTACAGTTTGGCTCACTCAATACCAGACAATAATAGTTTTTAAAAGCATAGCTAAACCTAAAGACAAAATTATACACTACTGTGTTAAAGTTTTAGGCAGGTGTGAAAAAAAATGCGGTAAATTAAGAATGCTTTCAGAAATGGAAGTGTTCGTAGTTTAATTTCATCAATTAACAAAATGGAAAAGTAAATAAACAGAAGAGAAGTCCAAATCAAAATATGATGTGACCACCCTTTGCCTTCAAAGCAGCATCACATTTTCTAGGTACACTTGCACAGTTTTTGAAGGAACTCAGCAGGTAGGTAGTTCCAAACATCTTAGAGAACTATAGGGGTGCAACAGATCGGCACCGATCCACGATCCGAACGGGTCACCCCGCTCAGATCGGCACACGTCGCGATCTCGGCCTTAGGAAAGGCCGCAGCTTCGGCCTAGTTCCGGAGCGGCAGTCATCTGGGTACACCCGTCGGCGTTTACAATGTGATCGCTCCGTGACGGAGCGATCACCTGTAAACAAACCGGCGTCATGATGACGCCAGTTCCTCTCTCCCCTCTCTGTACAGTGGAGGGAAGAAATCGGATGGCAGCCACAGCCATCCCAGCAATACCCTGCCAATACTCTGCAATACCCAGCAATAATCTGCAATACCCTGCCAATACCCAGCAATAATCTGCAATACCCTGCCAATACCCAGCAATAATCTGCAATACCCTGCCAATACCCAGCAATAATCTGCAATATCCTGCCAATACTTACCCTGCCAATACCCAGACAATATTACAGTAGGGGAGATGACGTGGATATTACAGTGGGGGAGATGTATATTGCAGTGGGGACTATATGGTGGTGGCATTTTCACAGGTTTTTGCAAATTCAATTATTATTTGCTGATCTGAGGAACGATCCGATCCGTGAGTTTTTTGATCCGTTGCACCCCTAAAGAACTAACCACAGATCTTCTGTGGCTGCACCTCAAATCCTTCTGTTTGTTCATGTAATCCCAGACTCAATGAGACCAAGACTCTGTTGGGGCCAAACCATCACCTCCAGGACTCCTTGATCTTATTTACACTGAATATAGATTCTAATGACATTGGCTTTATGTTTGGGGTAGTTGTCCTGCTGCAGAATAAATTTGGGGCCAATCACACGCTTCCTTGTTATGGCATGAGTATCTGCCTGTATTTCTCAGTATTGAGGACACCATTGATCTGAACCAAATCTCCAACTCCATTTGCAGAAATGCAGTCCCAAACTTGTAAGGAACCTCCACCATGCTTTACTGGTGCCTGCAGACACTCATTGTACCACTCTCCAGTCCTTCACCAACAAACTGCCTCCTGCTGCAGCCAAATATTTCACATTTTGACTTCAGTCCAGAGCACTTGCTGCCATTTCTCTGCACCCCTGTTTTCATGTTTTTTTTGAATAGTTGAGTCACCTGGTCTTGTTTCCACCTTGGAGGTATGGCTTTTTGGCAATTCTTCAATGAAGACCACTTGTGGCCAGACTTCTCTGGACAATAGATAGGTTCTCTGTAAACTGTAAAAATTCTCTGTAAACCCTAGAGATGGTTGTGTGTGAAAATCCCAGTAGATCAGCAGTTTTTGAAATACTTGGACCAGCCCATCTGGCACCAACAACCACTCCACATTCAAATCACTTAAATCCCCATTCTTCCCCATTTTGATGCTTGGTTTGAACTTCAGCAAGTCAACTTCACCTCGTCTAGATGCATTCAGCTTCTGCCATGCGATTAGCTGATTAGTAATTTGTGTTACCAAGCAATTGAACAGGTATACCTAATAACATGGCCAGTGAGCGTATATTTGAAATTAAATCTTTATTATTTTGTGGTAATAACATGGGGTGGGTAGATTTCTACTAGTCACAGGCTGCGTCACGCCCCTCCAGGCTGTGTCTAAGAATAAGAGGGAGGTGAAGCCACCATTAATCTACATGTAATATCACACCCCCATTGTGTTTAGCTGGTTAGTGGGCATAGAGAAGTGAGGGCAGTCATTTATCACTGTGTATACATACACCTACATGTGCGACTTTATAGTCACATGGGCTGCTCAGATGTGATAGGGAATAGACGCTCAGCATAGAAACTCACTGAAAACGGAGCATGCCAACACTGCTCTGCAAAATCCCAAGCTGAATTGGGGACATATACACAATGTGGAGAATGAGAGCAGCAGGATCAACCAGTTTTTTTTCAGAATACAGAAAATGAATCTCATAACGATGGAGGGAGTATGAACAGCATAAATTAGAACATTTATTGATTGTTTATGATGAGGGTTTACTTAAAGTTTCCTTGGCCGACCACTGCATCTCCAGTTCTTAAGAGTTGCCCTTTGTGCTTCTTCAAAAGAGCTTGAACAGCACATCTTGAAACCCCAGTTTGCTTTGAAATCTTTGCTCGGAAGAGACCTTGCTGATGCAGTATAACTTACCTTGTGTCTTGTTGCTGTGCTCAGTCATGGTGTTTGACCTGTGATGGATGAATGAATGAAATACTTGTATAGCGCACAATGCAAACTGAATCGCCTCTAGGCCCTGTGGCGAGCTTTGATCATCTGCTAAAAGAGGAAGGTCTTGAGTTTTTTCCTAAAAGCCAGGTGATTTTCTTCCAGGCGGATGTTGATTGGTAGAGCATTCCATAGCCGGTGCCCTTGGACAGCGAATCTCCGATCCCCCTTGGATTTATACCGGGCTTTGGGCACGAGGAGGAGGTTTTTGTTGGCTGATCAAAGACTGAGGTTTGGTGTGTAATGATTTTTCTCCATTAGGTATTGCGGAGCTTCTCTATGCACGCATTTGTGGGTGAGGCAAAGGGTCTTGAATGTGATCTGATTTTTTTTACGGTTAGCCAATGTAAGCTCCTCAGTGAAGGAGAGATGGACCATGAAATGGTCTTCCAAAACCTCACCTTAGTAGCAGAGTTTGGCTGTTCCTCACCCAGTTTTAAGCCTTCTACACAGCTGTTTGTTTTAATGACCCTTTCAACCTACATATGAAAGTGATCATACACCAGACTCTAATCCCATGAATCTCCTGACTTTGTGCAAGTGTAAAAATTGATGCTGGTTTGAAGCCAAAAGGGTAGCCACACCAAATTATTGATGAGATTTAACCAATGTTCGCTGACTTTTGTAAATCGATTAGAAAACTAAAATATATATTTTGGAAAACATTCTTACTTTACAGAATTTCTTCCCACCTGCCTAAAACACAGTATTTTCACTTATTAGTCCTTCAGATCAGAGTAACTGCATTCGTTTTCTTTTTGAAAACTTTTCTGTCCTGTGTTTTCACCAGTGGATCCTGCAAATAATACACTCCCCGTCCCTGGTCTATGGTTTATTTTTATTTTTTTTCCTCCACTGAATTATGGAGGAACCATGGTTGCCACCCAGGCTGGACTTCAAACATGTTAGTCTTCATCTCCACTACATGGCAGATAGGTGGTACTAGGACAGTGATGGTGAACGGTGGCACTACAGATGTTTTTGAACTACATTTCCCATGATGCTCATGCACCCTGCAGTGTAGCCGATCATGGGAAATTTAGTTCCAAAACATCTGGGGTGCCAAGGCTCGCCATCACTGTACTAGGACAACTCTGTATTTCAACAGGTATTTACTGGATGCGTTGAAAATATCTTGAAAAAAAATAAAAATCAGTTAATCCCTAGCCGCATATATTCACCTATCTCTTTTGTTCCCCACTGCTTCAGTCAGCTCTGGAAAATATTGTGTACTTCCGGGTATAGGGGAGCATGTGACAGTACCGGGCCAATCAGCCTTGTTACTTTAAAGTCAATATCCCGGACTAGGTTAGGACTATGGCGACTTATAGACTACACAGGGTTTTCCTTTCACTGCTGAACAGTGTGAGCATTAAAGCGGAGTTCCACCCACATTTTTCACTCCTCACCATGCATCACTAATCTGCACCCTTAAAAATGAATTGGATTTTTTTTGGTTCAATTAGTTTGTTTCCACATATATAACATTTTCCAGTTCCTCCTTCAGTGGCCATGGCAACATATGTCATTTCTGGCTTTGCACTGGCTTCTGGGAGATGCGTGTCCTCAATCCCAGGAGGCAATGGGCAGCGCTGGCTCATAGAATCGTGTTATTTACAAACTCAGCGCCATTATTAAAAAGGGTTCCTGGAGGGGGGGAGAAGCGGTTTCCATAGCAAAAGGGGTGGTACAGTTGCTATGGAAACCCAACCTACAATCCATTGTGCTTGCATCGCACATGCGCAAGATGCATGCTGGGTAGCTAGCATGCATGGAGTCCAGGGAGGACACTGCAGCTTTGGCTGCCCACACTGGGAGATGGCTGTGCTGTGCAGGAACTTTACAAAGAAAACGAGGCTGCACAAATAGAAATAAAAACTGACCATAGGTTACATTGGGATCTGCAACCGGTCAATCGCGGTCCACCTGTTGACCGCGAACAGGTCCCTGCGCCACCAACCCCTGCCTTCTATGTGCTGGTCCAGGTCTTCCCTCCCAGCCTCCTCCACAACATCTATGTCTCTCTTTCTCCCTCCCGCCTCCACCCTCCTCCGCTGCGGTGATCAGTTAACAGCGGAGACCGGGAGGAAGTACAGCTGAGGATGTAGACGGGAGGAGGAGCCAGCCAAATAAACTTTTTAATGTTAAACCGCTGATGATTGGAAGCTAGGACACAGGGTGGTCCTAAGCAAACAATCACCAGCTTGCTAATAAGACACTGTCAGCTCCCACCGTCTGTCCAGAACTGTGCTGCCTCCCGGTCCCGGCTGTGGAAACAGGTAGGACACCTTGCTATGGGAGGGGAGAGGTTACTGCTATGGGGGAAAAAGTGTGGGGGGGTGATGTGAAGGGAGGCAGTGGACACCCCTAAACCCTGCATTCTGAGCGCAACACCCCCCCCCTAAACCCTGCATTCTGAACACTATGCCTGGGGATCTTTGACTTCAAGTAGATCTCCATCTCTCGAAGGTTGCCTACCCCTGGTTTATAGCATACCTTTATTGCACTGCACAAGTATTCTAGGGGTATTTTTATGTGGAAAAAAAAAAAAAAAAATCACATTTTGGCTGCAACACCACACTGATCAACTTTTCTTCCATGTTTGCCTTCGCAAAAGCGGGAAAAAAATGACCATTATTCTATGGAACCTTTGACACCAGTCAGTTGTGTTTTTAAAAGAGCCTACTGCATTTTTGGTGTGTAAAACAAAAAACACACCAAAAACAAAAAAAACACACACACACACACACACACACACTTCCCTATTAGAATGAATATCGAAAATGTATCAAAAACACACCCACAGTTGCATTTGAGTCACATGTTCCTTTTTCACAAGTGCAAAATTCACCAGAAACATGGAACAAAAAAAAAAAACACATATGCGTTTTTTGCAATGGAGCAGTGTGAAAGTGGCCCAAGTGTCTGGAGGTCCACATTAAAGAGAACCTATTGCTTTGTGCTGCATGGGCAAAATACTGGCTCACTTATGAGAGAAATACATGGGCCTTCATTGCCCAAAATGGGTTGCTCCTTGGTTACAATACGTTTGAGTTACAGACCTGAAATACCTGCATAGATGAGGACATCTCAGTTTTTATTTACTGCATGCTTGCTTCAGATCACCAACTTAAAACTATTGAGCCCAGGGTATCAATGAGAATACCATTAGCAGCCCCTATATTTCACTCATGTAAGTTAATTTAAAAAGGGCCAGTCCAGCCAAACTTGCACTTTAGCCTTAGAGGTAAGCATTTGCGCCTTGCAGCACCAGGGTCCTTCAGTTCCTAAGCAGGACACTACCTGGAGTTCACATGTTATCCTAGTGCTTGCATGGGTTTCTTCCCTCACTACATACATACATACATAGAATAATATTAAATAACCTTGCAGTAAAATTTAATAATCTAACATTCTAATTTTGGTCGCTTTAGAAGGCTTCTTTCGTCACTGGAAAATGTGTACAGTTGACAAACCCCAAGAATGACACAGACAACATAAAACTAAAAAACCATAAAAAACACAGCACTTCAAAATAATTTTATTAAATTTACAGTCACAACATCCACATGGATTTTTAAGGCTGCCAGAGTCACTTTGGGGCCAATTAATAAAGCAGCAATATGGCCCAACTATGGCCATTCTGTTGCTTAAAAAAAAAAAAAAAAAAAAAAAAAAAAAACACCTCTAGCACAATTATAAAGCAGAGTTGTGCATTATAAACAGGTATTTCCCTTTGCATGCTTTGGGTCTCTAAAACAAACTGGAAACCCAACACAACACAGGAATTTGGCGAGTCATGCCACAAGGCTGTCCTAGCCCGGGGTGTTCTCTGCAGTGTTATGCAGGGAACACTCATGTCAGGTTTACACCATCGCCTGCATTTTGCCAGCTAAACATAAAATGTGACATCTGATGAATGGATAGCAGATTCAGCTAGAAATTGGTCACCCTCCCTCATACAATGAGCCCATATATACTTTTTTCAGTGTATCCTTAATTTGTATTTCTATCATCTGACATATGTATACCCAAGGGTACCCTTTAGACTAGCACACATTTGGATTTTTTTTATTTTTTATACATGTACACAGGCATGTATATAGCACTATCAATTTACACACTGTACATTCATATCAGGCCCTGTCCTCAAGCAGCTTACAATCTAAGGTCCCTATGACACATACACTAGGGGGCAATAGAGATAGGAGCCAATGAACCTACCAGCAAGTCTTAGGAGTTTAGGAGACCAATGCAAGGAGAGCATACAAACTCCATGCAGATAGCACTCTGTCCAGAATTCGTTTTTTTTTTTTTTTTTTACAAAGTATTGATTTTTTCCAAGTTTAGAATAAAGTGAAATAAACAGCAATCAAAAGGCACATTGAAATAGTACAAACAGTGTGGCTAAGAAAGGCACATCTCATTGGGGACTAGAGTGTCTCCGTCACATGTATTAACGAGGATGAGTCAAAATGGTTACCTAGGTTTGCACAGGAAGACAAGAACCAAAATGGAACAATGCAGTGGAAGAGTCAATGAAGAATACTTTTTTGGCATTATTAGCCAGCACTGTAAAATATGCTATAGAGAGGGGAGGGGGGGGGGGGGGGCAGGGGAGAAAAAAACCACACAAAAAAATTTAAAATTTGCTGAGGCAGAAAGGAAAGGAAAGGAAAGGAAAGAAAGCAAAAGAAGAAGGAAGCAAAGGAAAGAAAGCAAAAGAAGAAGGAAGCAAAGGAAAGAAAGCAAAAGAAGAAGGAAGCAAAGGAAAGAAAGCAAAAGAAGAAGGAAGCAAAGGAAAGAAAGCAAAAGAAGAAGGAAGCAAAGGAAAGAAAGCAAAAGAAGAAGGAAGCAAAGGAAAGAAAGCAAAAGAAGGAAGCAAAGAAAGGAAAAGGAGGAAGGAAGCAAAGAAAGGAAAAGGAGGAAGGAAAAGGAGGAAGGAAAAAAAGGAAAAAAAGGAGGAAGGAAAAGGAGGAAGGAAAGAAAGAAAGGAAAAAGGAAAGAAAAAGGAAAAGAAAGAAGGAAAGAAAGGAAAAGAAAGAAGGAAAGAAAGGAAAAGAAAGAAGGAAAGATTGAGGAACAAAGCTCCCTCTCATACGCTAGTCTCCAACTTTGGTGAAGATTTGAACCAAGGACTTTCACGCTGGAGGGCAGAAGTGCTGACCACTAAGGCCAGCCATACACTGAGCATTTTTTTTCCTGCATCCACAATGGTGATGTGGGAATCCCTCCTGCTGGGCCATTGTCTTCTCCCGGTGGGGGGGAGGGTTAAGCTGTCCCCGCTGGGCGAAAACAACGATTATTGCGATAATCGTAAGAGAATCCAGCAAGCTGGCTGTACCAAAGCTTATCAACTTGGTACATTCAGCCTGCCCATTAATGGTTCAAAACACAGGTCACCAGTAATTCAAACAGTGTGTGGCCAGCCTAGGCCACTATGGTTTATGGCCAACAGTATATAAAATCCCTTTAAAATACTAACCGAGCCTCAATCTATATAAAAGTGGAAATCTACTTAAAACCTACTTGAGACTGATCCCTATTCTACACCACTCAAAACAGGAAGAAAACCTTTATGGGTGGAGTTCTGCTTTACCTTCTTAATGAAGACTTATAACTCGATTATCTGGTCACCTGATTATAGCTATGAAGACAATCTCTCTGCAGCCTGTTAGAAACTCCTGTGCATGGATTAGCAGGCAGATGGCTAAATGGGTAAAGAAAACAGAGACAGTCATTCCTTTGTCAGTTTTATTATTTTCCACAGTTTATACAATGAATATTAAGCAATACAAAAAAACACCTTTAAAAAGTCAGTAGTATTAGAAGCTACCAGGTTTTCAGAATCTGGCAGCCAGTATACAAAAACAGACGTGGCATAAAAAAATGCATTGTTTAAAAATTGGCAGTCATTCATAACTTGGGTTTCCTTTGCTGGAAGAGAATGTTGTGTCACTCTACTGCCCTCTACTGGCAAAATTACATACTGCCAGTATTGCCAACTCTAGTAGTTAGAATTGGCCATTGCAGCTGGTTCATCAAGGGCTCAGCTATACGAGCGACTTTATCCTCGGGTCATGGAGCTCCAGTTGTTGGCAATAACTGCGTTTTTCAATATGGATTTCAGTGCTTTGAAAAGGGGCTATTACCAACAAAAGGTTAAATTACGCAACAGCCTAGAATTGTCTATTAAAGCATAACCTCAGACAAACTTTTTTTCATTTAGTGCGGGGTAGGGTTAGAACCTCTGTCAGGATTTAAATGCAGTCTAAGATTTCACATTACTTTCTGTCCCAGTGACCATGTCATCTGGACAGGAATTGAGAAAAAAAAAAAAAAAAAAAAAAAAGGGGTTTTCTTGAGATGGATTTTCATTTCTAAAGGGCCTGTTCTTTAAAAAACTTCTTTTTTTCCCCGCAGTGTTGAATATGTGTTCTGAAATAAGTGCCTTGTGTCAATCCTATTATTCTACATCAACTCCGAGTAGATACAAATATGGATTACTCTCCCCCGTCACCCAAGTAGGAAGGAATCCTTAGCCAGTTTATAGGAGTATATTGCCCTCGCCCTAGTCTTGTGTCTCAGGGAGAGCCAATCACATTTTATCTTAGCTACCATCAGCTCAGCAATAATCACAAGGTTCCAGATCCCATCTGACACAGACAGAACAACCCCGGCAATTTGACTGGGGACTATTGCCAACAGAAGTTTTCCCCAAAGTCAAGTCCACCTACAAGACCGTCTCAAACATCTCAATTTAGGTGGGGCAAATAGGACTTTGTGCGTCATGCCTGCACCATTGGCATGACAGAGCTTGACTGCCAGTGTCACCATCTTTACCTCTCCCACCTTACATTTTAAAAACCATAAAAGGTCATAACAGTAGTTCAGCTCAACAGCCAAGCTCCTGACCTAGTACAATCTTGCTGAGGTAGTGGAAGATCTCGCTTCTAGGGCCTCAGGATGCATGGAAACCTGCTGGGGGATCAAAAACTCGCCCTCTTCAAAAAAAATACTGCCCAAATTTAACGTTTTTTCTTTTCTTTTTCAAACAAACACACACAAACATGAAAATAATGGCACTTTGCTGCAGTGTAATCCACAAGTTTTGTCACATCTTTTACTTGGGAACCCAAGAGTGAAAGACTTCAGTAGCGCATGAAATGAACCTGTCATGAGTAGCACGTTCTTCAGAGCTCAGTTTGATATTTCAGAAGCTGGATCACCGACTGGCTTCTAATATCTCTCAGGTTCTTAAGTCTACTCAGCCAACATCTTGAGAACCCATGTCCCCCTGCTGGGCTTTCTGGACTCTTCTGTTACATTGCAAAAGTCTTCAGGGCAGAGCCTAGACCAGTGATGATGAACCTTGGCACCCCAGATGTTTTGGAACTACATTTCCCATGATGCTCATGCACTCTGCAGTGTAGTTGAGCATCATGGGAAATGTAGTTCCAAAACATCTGGGGTGCCAAGGTTCACCATCGCTGGCCTAGACCACTCCTGGAAAATCTCCCAATATATAGATATACATTGTCATTGGTTGATTCACTCTAGCCTGTAAAATGAAAGTCAGTTTGGGGGGGGGGGGGGATCTGACTAAATTGACAGGCTAGAACTCATGGGTGCTCAACCTGTGGCCCTACAGCTGTTGCTATAGTACAAGTCCCATGAGGCATTGCAAGGCTGACAGTTACACGCATGACTCCCCATAAGGCAGAGGCACGATGGTACTTTTAGTTCCTCAACAGTTGGAGGGCCACAGGTTGAGCGCCCATGGGCTAGGTCTTAGTAAGTGGCATTATTCAGCTAGTGAATTATTACAAAAGAAAAGTTAACCATGTTCTGAATACAACGGCAGGTTGCCATAGAACCACATTTGAAGAGTTAGCACTGGATGTCGACCAATACGAGAACCTGGCTTCTGTTTACCAATGTGTTTGCACCATGTTAATATATAAAAACGTATGACATTCCACGATTAGTTTTAAAATGGGGAATGTAAAACCAATGGCGATGTACAATACTCAAAATGTCAGCGACCAAGCGGACCTCAAAGTCCAGTTGTCAAATCAGTGAAACCAATTCAATGGGGATAATGCTTTCTGCCTTAAATCAAGCCCAGATCATGTGTAGTAGGACAGCCCTGGGATTAAATCTGCCATCTAACAAAAAACAAACAGGTTATATACAGACTAGAAGACTTTACAAAAAGAAGCTCATGCTGTTCCCCCCATACAATGCAGTCAGGTGGTCTTCTCAGTCCACTCCCTTGAATGTCGCTGTGCTCGTAATTGGTGAACAGTTAGTCTAGCTGAGGTCTCAGCATGTCCATGGGCATTTGAGGCCTGGCAAGAGTATAACCCAACGTCGCTCAGAGACACGTCCGATATCACCAACGTGCAGCTACCAGAATCCTCATACTCAATCTGAAACTTCTTGGACTCCTGGATCGCCTGTCCAGAGAAAAACCACAGCACTTCAGGGTCTGGGAAACCTGTTGAAAAGAAGAAAAACTTGAACTCCAGAAGAAATATGTAAAATATATATAGCTCTAGTTCACCATTTTATCCAGTGTGGGGAATTTACAAGTCGTTCCAATGAATGTGTTGGAGATGTCATGGTACTGTACACTCAGAAAAGGTTATAGGAAGTGTTATAACAATATGTACAGTTCTGCAAAAAAGGTTTTAGAAACTGCAGATAAATATAATGAATGTACAGTAATGGGGGTGGTATTTCCCCTGGATTTCTGGCAGGATCACAGGTATTTTTCTGTACCTGCAGCATATTTAATGAGAAAAAAACATGGGGAAATATGCATGGTTTGCAGAGATGTACTTTTTTTATTTACTTTTGCCCAGGCAAGGGAGAATAACAGATGATCAAACAAAAATAAAATTACTAAAATATTAGTGTTACTTTTATGACAAATTTACGAAAGCATTTGTGGTTCGACTATGAACTCAATTGTTGGGTACTTTTGGCAAATGTGGAATGCAGGGTCTAAATATTCCAATATGTCCACATACAATACCTAATATGCCCACATACAATGGGCCAGTAGAAGGGGTGGGCAGGAGGGGTGGCTGCCCTGGGCACAGCAAAACAAGGGGACAGAATGGACACAAGGCAGTATACCCATTCTATAGCATGCATTAATAATGGAGAGGGAACACAGTTCTGCATCCTTGCCTGGGTGCTGGATGAACCCTGTCCCAATACTGCTTACAATAGCCCTTGAACTTATTTTTACAAAAGCTGGCAACCAGAACCATCAATGTTGCATGTGAACATTTTTTTCTTCTTCACATAATAGACCCGTCTATGTAAACCTATACTTTTTAAAGAAAGTCATTAGCCGTAACCACCAAGCTTTATTTGCAAGGTGCTTCCACCCAGTCCTGAGAGTTGCACAGTTCTGCTCTTGGATCTTAAATCTGAGCTCCTAGCAATGCAAAGGTTAAATGCTCATTTAGTCTAGGGGTGCTATATACAGCCCTCAAATTTTCCACTCTCCTACTCGTGTTTTGCGAGTGGAAAATGATGGCTGGCGAGTATGGGCTGCCTGGCGGGGGGGGGGGGGGGGTGGCGGGAGCACCGCTGAAAAGGCGGGTTGAATGGGAGCTGTTCTCCCAGTGATGGCCGAGAGGGAAGAGAGGGCAGCAGGATAATCAGAGAGCAGGGAACATCGCTATAACAGCTTTCATTTGCAATGCCATGTGTTCCCTCTGCTTGCCGCCACATACAGCCTGCCTCTTGGCTCAGGTACTTTGATAGACAGATCACCCATCCAATGCTGGGACATGTGGCGTATATCAAAGTACCCAGGCCAGGAGGCAGGGCAGTATGCGACAGCGAGCAGCGTGAAAACATGGCAATTCATTTAATTGGGACCGCGACATTATGGCAGACATTTGACATTTTTGGGACCATTGGCATTTATACAGCGATCAGTGCTATAAATATGCACAGATTACCATAAAAATGTCACTGGCAGGGAAGGGATTAACACTAGGGGGCGATCAAGGGGTTAACTGTGTTCCCTGTGTGTCCTAACTGAAGGGGGAGGGGACTGACCCAGAGGAAATGACAGACCGCGATTCCTAGCTATTAGGAACTCACGATCTGTCTCTCCTCACAGAACAGAGATTTGTCCGTTTATACACACAAGTCCCTGTTCTGCCTCTCGTGCTTGCAGCCATGAGCATCGGCACCCCCCCCCCCTGCAGTGCAGCGGGCACGTGCCTCTGGCGGCATGCGCACCTGCTATCCCGCTTAAAGGAGCCGACGTATAGCTACGACGGCTTGAGGGATTGTGCTGACCGGCTGCAGTATAATGGAGGCGGCTGATCTGCAAGTGGTTAAAAAAAAAATAAAAAAAAATGCAAAATGCACTTGCAATATGCAAACTGCAACCTGCATAACTGTGAACCAGGCCTAAAAGTTATTTTTCACACACCAACAATAAATCTATTGGTGCTCTTAGTGACCTTTACCAGTTTCTGAGGACCCTAGGCAAGGGATGGGAAAGTTCAGATACAAGACTTCCCTTAAGAAAATCATTCTTTAGTGTAGAACTCATTTGTACCTTTTGTTATTAGTTTTTTTTTTTTCCCCCCTTAAAGCGGGAGTCCGCCGGGACTCCGCGTTTTTTTTTTTTTTAAGTCAGCAGCTACAAATACTGCAGCTGCTGACTTTTAAAATAGTGACACTTACCTGTCCAGGGCGCCCGCGATGTCGGCACCCGAAGCCGATCTCTAGATAGACACTCGAGTGCTGCCGCCGCCATCTTGGGTATGGGAATCAGGAAATGGAGCCTTTTGGCTTCATTTCCCGGTTCCCTACTGCGCATGCACGAGCCGCGCTGCGCAACGAGGACGGTCCCCGCTGCCTCTGGGATCTGTGTGTTTCCCAGCAGGCAGCGGGGCACTTGCGGAAAGGGACGTAATGTACGCCCCTTTCCGCAGAGAGCTAGCCCGGAAGTGGGTGCAGTTACCTGGATTATCCAGGTAACTGCACCCCCCTCCCCCCTGAAAGGTGCCAATTGTGGCGCCGGAGGGGGGGAGGAATCCGATGAGCGGAAGGTCCATTTTAGGGTGGACCTCCGCTTTAACTTCAGGATGTGAATACATTTACCCCGACACAGGAAAGCTTCCCATTTCTTCATTAATGACACAACCTTCTCTGAATCCTCCTAGGTCTTGCCTCTAAAAAAAAAAAAAAGTGCCTGAAAGCAGAACTATGCTGCTTACAGCCAATCTGTTTCTAGTGCGCAGTTTAAAAAAAAAAAAAAAAAAAAGAAGGATTTCACAACTTGACAATAGCGAGTCAAACAACCTAAATTGTAATTCCACTTTTTTGTTTTCTCAAAACATTCCCCTCTGAGTCATCTAGGTCGATTGCAATGACTAACACTCTGTAGCAGAGTCCTACCTTTTTCTGTAGCAGTTTGCTTTACTATGGGGGTTATTTACTAAAGGCAAATCCACTTTGCACTGCAAGTGCACTTGGAAGTAAAGTCTCTGTAGATCCGAGGGGGACATGCAAAGGAAAAAAAAAAAAAAAACAGCACTTTTGCTTGTACATGAATGGATGATAAAATCAGCAGAGCTTCCACTCATTTCAGAGCTTCCTCTCAGATCTACAGCGACTGCACTTACAAGTGTCAAGTCACTTGTAAGTCGTGTAGTGCAGAGTGGATTTGCCTTTAGTAAATCAACCCCTATGTCCTGTGAAAACTGATTCTGAATAGAAGGGTCTGGTTTATTATAATCACCTGGTGCACTTTCAATGTCCTGGTGAGAAAGGCTGTAGTGCAAGATTCTCTTTAGAAGTATTTAACCCTTGGCGAACCAAAACTAATTCCTATTGCAGCAGATGCCAAAGATTTGACTTCTGGAAAAATCTGTGAACTAAAAATCACACAAGAAGAAAATGACACTTCTATGGGCGTTCTGTACACCAATGATATACAGAAAACAGGCTGCCATATTGCTTTTAATTTTACAGAAAATTATAGGAGGCTACAGAGTGAAAAAGAACATTTTATTAACATTGAATTACAATATGGCTTGTCTAGCAAATTATATATATCTATAGTTACGTCATGGATTGTGGAAACTAGTGTCGGGGGATTGTATACCACATTTACCACTGACTAATGCAGAGTTGCTCTGCAAGGAAATCAGGTAAAAGTGGTTGGATCTGTATGTGCGTTATATAGAATAAATAATAATAATAATAATAATAATAATAATAATAATAATAATAATAATATATAGCTGTTCAGTCAAAAGCTACATTCTGCAACCTATTGGCATTCAATTTAACCAGTTCAGCCCTTTGAACATACTTTGCACATTCAAAGAGATAACTGTTAATCACAAGCTGATGGCTGCAGTATCTTGTGCTTGATGCCTGCTTGTGATCCATTTGTTCAGCAGGCTGTGGGCTTGAAAGTTAATGTGACGCAACAGCTCCAACGCAACAGGCGGTGGGGTCCCCCACCCCCCCTGGCCAGCCCCTTCGTGATTCTAGAGTTCTCCAGGAGCCTGGGACCACATCTGCCAGTTTCTGGAGGAAGAAACTTGTGAAAGCGAGGTATATCCAAACCGGAGATTATGAATGATGGCTAAAGAGCTGGATAGGTGGCTATAGAGCTGGATAGGTGGCTATAGAGCTGGATAGGTGGCTATAGAGCTGGATAGGTGGCTATAGAGCTGGATAGGTGGCTATAGAGCTGGATAGGTGGCTATAGAGCTGGATAGGTGGCTATAGAGCTGGATAGGTGGCTATAGAGCTGGATAGGTGGCTATAGAGCTGGATAGGTGGCTATAGAGCTGGATAGGTGGCTATAGAGCTGGATAGGTGGCTATAGAGCTGGATAGGTGGCTATAGAGCTGGATAGATGGCTATAGAGCTGGATAGATGGCTAAAGAGCTGGATAGATGGCTAAAGAGCTGGATAGATGGCTAAAGAGCTGGATAGATAAATGAATGGGGATGATGATGGATAATGGATGGATGATAAATGGCATCACTTCTGGTTTCATTTTCTGGCCCGTACATCAGGAGACACATGTAAACAAGCAGATCTGTGCTTGGTTAGATACTGTGAAGGACTGGGGAGGCATTGAGGTCTATTAGTCCATGAAAAGATCTTAAAAAAAAAAAAAAATTGCCATAACCCACGTTGCCTCATGCACAAACAGTACGCACGCCCAGAATGCACATGCGTATGTAAACTGCACATCAAACATGTGACACATCAGAATGAGAATATTTCTAGCACAAGAGCTCCTGTTTAATAAATGAGCTATAAAAGCTTTTTCCAAGTCATCTCTGGAGATTTTTGATTGTCGTTTTTTGCGATGTCACGGGCACAACCTTATCTTATATTTTAGCCAAACAATGGGCAGTATATATATATATTGCATGTGCCTGCCCTAAAATTCATTATATTTTTTCCTGAAAATTTGCTTTATACCACAAGGAACTGGCCCTCAAACACTGAAGGTCTCATAGCTCAGAAAGAACATAGTAAAGAGGTTCAATCGAAAAGTGGACAGCCCTTTAAACTTGTACCAGAAAAGATGACAGAGATCTGGGGGTATGCATGATGCGAGGACCCCACTGGCAGCTTCTTACCTTCTATGTGACAATGGAAGCGAGCAGAACTGCCCACCACCTCGACTTGGTCCTTCAGCTCAGAAGAGAAGACAGGAGGCCTCTGGAGCTGTTCCTGCAGGAAACTGAACACCTCCTGACTTTCACCAACCTCTACAATAAGACAGCAGATGTACAATTATGGAAAGTCGGAATTCACCGATAATAAATGCTCAGACATTCATGCATCTGGTTCGTTTTACACTGAAGATAATTGCATTATTCCCAGGATACCAACACCACAATAGAGAGAAATGTGATCCCTCAACACACAAAGGATTCATATATGGAACCAGCACAGGCAATGTAGTCCATTTCATTTTCAGTTCCTTTTTAGCTTTGGGGCACAAGGTGGAACCATGTGCTTTTTTTTTTTTTTTTTTTTTTTTTTTTATATTGTGAAATAAAAAACATTTAAAATTGAACTCTAGGTTAATGGGTATAGGAAAATTATCAGCATTCTAAAGGGTAATGGTAAAAGGCCACTATAATATTAGAAGGTTGCTGCCATCAATCTTTAACCACTTGCTTACTGTGCACTTAAACCCCCCTCCTGTCCAGACCAAATTTTCAGCTTTCGGCACTATCGCACTTTAAATGACAATTGCGCGGTCATACAACACTACGCAAATTCAATTTTTATGTTTTTTTTCCCACAAATTGAGCTTTTTTTGGTGGTACTTGACCACCTCTGTGGTTTTTATTTTTTGTTAAGAAAAATGTAAAAGACCGAATTTTTTAAAACGTTTTATATATTTTTTTTATATTTTGTTATAAAATTTTGCAAACGGGTAATTTTTCTCCTTCATTGATGTATGCTGATGAGGTGGGACTGAAGGGAATTGATAGGTGGAAGTGATGGGCACTGATGGGTGGCAATAATGGGCACTGATCAGCACTGGTTGGTTACACTGATAGGCAGCACTGCTAGATGGCACCCAGGGCACTGGCAGGTGGCATAGATGAGGCAGAATTGCCTCTTCCTCTTTGGGACTGATGTCCCTTGCACATAAGCCGGCGATCGGCTTTTTTCTCCTCACGCTGACCGTGTGCGGAAAAAAAACCAAAAAACACGACGATTACCGAGCTTGTTTACATCATGTGATCAGCTGTCATTGGCTGACAGTTGACCATGTGGTAAGGGGTCGGGAGCAGCCCCTTACTCGGATCTGTGATTACCCGAGTCTCAGTGACTCTGATCACAGCGTGTGCCACGCATGCCCTGCAGGGGGAGGCAGTCATATGACGGCCTCACGGAAATTCAGGTCCACACTGTGGCCATCATTCAGCTATAGCGCGGGAGCCAAGAGGTTAAACGCTAGAACACCCTCTTATATTCACACTGGGGTACTGGGCAGCACTGCTGTTAGAAATCATGGGCCCCATACAGCTTAAACAGAGCCCTCAATCCCCCAACCCCCTGAAAATAGCAAATGATAACTTTCACTAAAATGCCATGGCAGAAATTATAACACCATCAAACAAGACCCATTCAAGTGAACAGCACTACTCTGCAACTGCATGCCTTGTTTGCTGGTACGGGGGTAAAGCAGGCCTGTCAAATGCTTTCTGAAGAGCGATCCAAATGTTGGCTGCTTTTCAGAGAGCAAAACATTTGAACCTGTCCTTAAAAAATTTTTTTTTTTTTTTTTTTTTATTTAAAAAAACAAGAAGGTCTTCACTTTTAATTTTATAATTAAAATTTTTACATATTTTTTTATCTGCCCTTTTGAAGAGACTTTGGTGAAATATCAGGGGTCTAAACAAGCCCCTGATGTCCCACATTTGAGACAGGGAAAGGGATTGGAGGACATCCTGTAGATTCATCAGTCCCTTTATCTGCAACCTCCGCTGCACTGCCCAGTGAATGAATAGGTACCGTTCTGAGGCTTCCTGTTCATTCAAAACTGAAGCATAGTAAACAATGTACTATGCTTCGGTGATAAATGGACACAGCAGTGACCTTTACCGATCTGTCAATTCAGGAAAGGAAGGGGGCTAAGCCAAGACTGATCCCCCTGAACTGATCCACAAGTGTCACAAGTAAGGCAGTTCAGCTGGCCAACCTTAGGAACTGATGGGGCCCTGTACAGGATAGCTGGCTGTACTGTTTTATCAGCGGCCCTGCTCCTACGCTGTTGCTACATGCTCAACTTCTGATTTGGAGACAAGCCCTGCCACCGAGGAGCCAATCTCCACCCTCCATTCCCATTGCCCAATGAGAAGGCAACAAAAGCACCAATATAAGAGAGGGACAGTGTGTGAGCATGACTAGGTTTGAGGGGGGCAAGGATTATAGAGGAGTCAAAGAAGCAAGTTCAAATTGAACTCCGGCAACATGCAAAAAACCTGACCAGTTCTCTTTAAAAAAATATTACATATGGATAACCGCATACATACAGGTCAAAAGACTATACAAAATGCCTGCCGTTATTTCATTATCTGGTCTAAAAACTGCATTGTTGTTGCAGAAATGTTTTTGAGCTGAAAAACATGCGCTTTAAACTTTAGCCGCACCCCCCCCCCCCCCCACTGCACACTGTGGGAGACCAGATATAGTGAATGCAGGGTCCTGGGCTTAGCAACACTTTGTGCTTACTGCCCGTCAATTGCAACGGAAGCAGTAGCTTATTCAAGTGAAAGGAGAAGCACCACAAATGCCTTACAGCCCATTGTTGGTGCGACAATTACAGGGTTACAACAGATGGTGAAGAGGAGGAGTCCTCACTGCTTGACAAACTGCTTGCCATTGAAAAGCAATCTGAACAGGGATCACTTTTCAGAGGCACAGCAGGTAAGCAACAACAAAAAAAAAAATATTTATCTATATCTATATATATATATATATATATATATATATATATATATATATATATATATATATATATATATATATATATATTTTTTTTTTTTAAGTTACCAAATACAGGGAATGTGCCCATGAAAAAAAAAAAAAAGTAAATACATTTAAAATATTGGTGTTGTGCTTAATTAGCCTCATAGATCGCGTGAAGAGCAGAGGTCTTCCCTTGCCTCCACCCATAGGCATCAATCATATTTAACGTTACCCCATTAGAGAACGTTGTTGTGTGCTCAAGACTGGTGGCTATAGGGAAATTTACAGCCATTCGAACAGCTTGATGCACGAGCCCCTGCGATGATGTCACAAAGCGATTATGGGCTGCGAGCCGATGAAGTGACAGATCATTCTAGTGGGTGTCTCAAGTGACAACATTGCAGTGACTCATCTCACACTGTGTGTATTATAGCAGGAAAGGAAGACGCACCTTCTATGGCAGGAGAGTTGTTGTCGGACCGGTTACTGAGCAACGCCATCCTCTTCAGAGCCAGGACCGCTTTACCCGTTTTCTGCAGGAGAGATCAGGTTGTCATTAAGCCTTCCCATTCTATTACCCATCAAGTGTCAGTGTTTACACACACACACACACACACGATGGAGCAATTTTTTTTTCCTGCAGGCACAGGTTGCAGGAAAGAAAAATATCTAGATTCCCCCATCACAGCATTGACAGGGGATTCCCTCCCTCCTTGTGTTCGCAGGGGAAGCTGCCCCCACCGGCAGAACAGATGATTATAGCTAGCAATAATCATTCAGCCGGAATTTTTTATATATTTTTTGAAGCACCCGATTAGAGCCAGAAGCTCTAATAGGCTTCAAAATAGGATGGGCTCGGGACGCAGAGAACGCGACCCGAGCCCACCCAGGTATGTTACAACAGTGAATAAATACTCGCTGTTGTAGCACTGATCCTCCTCCCAGCCAATCAGGAAGCGGGTCTCGAGACCATCACCCGATTGGCTGAAAAGACAGGCGATCCTATTGGACCTAGGAGGTGATGAGGAGACGCATGGCTGCCATGATTTAGGAAAACACAAAAGCAGCTGCCCGATGCTGATGCCCGCCACCTAGATAGGATAAGTGCCGGAACCACTGGCAGACAGCGAGTGGGGTTTGAAGTGCAGCACCCCAACCCCCCCCCCCCCCCAAAAAAAGAAAAAAAGAAAAAACACACCAGCCACCACTGGGTTTGGGTGACGTGGGTGTGTGTAAGAGGGGTGCCGAGGGAGGGGGTCATACCTGCCACTTCTGTCTTGCCAGGAATTTTCTGATCCGCTCCTTGGGTAGGGTCTTTGTGCTGGAAATGTCTTTGTCTTTGATCCATGGGTGATCCAGAGCCTGCTCTGCAGTGAGACGGGATCTGGGCAGAGATATACAGTAAACACCAATTATAAAATTTAGTGGCATTGTGAAGACTCTTCCCTTTGGTAGTTCTCTTCCTGGCACCATTTTTGTAAACACAGGGGTATCGCAGTGACCGTGCCAGGTCAGTTTTCAGGTCAAGGTCATTCCACACAACAGCCTAAAACCATTCCTGTACAGAGGTGCCTCAGATGTGCACTTTATTTGAACAGCTCGTCAGTATTGGTAACTGGTCCAGAGCTTTAGCTCAAGTGCCACTTCTCAGGTAATAAGCTTAAGACCCCTTTCACACGGGGGGTGGCGTCGGCGGTAAAACGCTGCTATTTTTAGTGGCACTTCGCCGCCAATTTTGCTGCGCTATTCTGCCACTAGTGGGTCACTTGTACGCCCCCCCTCCCAACTAGCAGCCGAGACAGGGTGAAAACCACCACTGTAGCACCGGCAAAGCACCCCAGTGTGAAAGGGGTCTTAGAGCCCAGGGGAAAAAAAAAAAAACATTACAGCCAAAACTTGGTGTACCACCATCTTCCTAGGAAGGTGCTAGAGTTGAGATTTTTATGTACAGCAGGTACATTTTGTCAGGTCTAGCTAAAAGCTAGGCCTGTTTGTTTTGATCTGCGGGGCTGGGAGTGGCCTAGAGCAGCAGCAGGTGGCTCACATGCAGAATCATTTCTGTCACCTCCCTCTGGTTTCTAGAGGATTCTAGAATAGAATAGGAGTGGGGAAGTGAGGTGGAGCTGTCTGGGGTGTTCCAAGGAGCCCTGATCAATCCCCAATCTGGATGGGCAGGGGACAGGCCTCCTTAAATACCTAGAGTCAGCCTTGCTGGGGAGGAGTTGTCGGGTGAAAACTAGGAGGAGATCGAGTACTAGCCATCATGGCCTTTGAGGAAGCCCCCCAGTCTGGGGGGGGGACCTTGGGACTTGAGCCCCTTGTACAAACCACAGGGGTGTTCTGACCAGGAGCAGGAGAGGACGGTGGAGAGTACTGCCGAGCAAGTCTCCAGGAGACATCCATCAGATGTGGGTGAGTGACACAGCCAGGGAAGCTGGGGAGGCATGCCGGAGTGAATTGGGAGGATGCAATCTGAGATGGATGTAGAGCCAGTGGAGACCGGCAACTGCAGCCAGGAGGGCTGGCAGGGCCCGAAGAGGTCTGACTGGGATCATTAGTCCACCTAGGAGAGCTAGCACCAGAACTTTACATTCTTGGTTGCTACACCAGAGGGGCTCGCGGTCCCTGCCTGCAAAAGGACTGTTACTAGGGCCTGGCTGGAACCAGAGTCAGGCCTGTCCATGCGCTAGCCTAAAGAGTTGTGCTGGAGGAAGAGGAAGGAATAGTCTGCAGCAAGAGTTGGGCTGGAGGTTTGTCCTAAACTTTGTAAATCTTCATGGCATCCCATAAATTCCTTAACCCCATCCACGTTCTAATCCCTCAATAAAATACAAAAAACAAAGCCGATGGGCTGGGCAGGGTGACAGGTGGGCCACATCACTCAGCAGCCCCTATGGGGGTACCGCTATATTGGGAAAGAGCAGCGAAGGGCTACACTGTCAGGCTTTATTTTATACACAATTTCCTATTGGAAAGATTTCCCCTCACTTCCTGTTGGGACAGGAAGTGAGGGGAAATCCCTCCCAATCGTGACAACCTCAAAAATACATTTTTAACGTAGCAATGAAATGTTGTCCATGCCTTCCTATGTACAGGTCCTGGTGAAAATTGTAACCTTTTCCCAGTCTATCTGCAAGTTCAGTGGTAATAAACCCAAAAATGTAATATATTGCAGCTTACCAATATTAGAGGTGTTGGCTGAATTTGTTTTTTCAGGCGCACCTCCCTCCTTTTGTTTATAATCTGTTACAGCAAACCGCTACAGTGCATCTGTAAAGTATTCACAGCGCTTCACTTTTTCCACATTTTATGTTACAACCTTATTCCAAAATGGATAAAATTTATTTTCCTTAAAATTCTACAAACAATACCCCATAATGACAACGTAAAAGAAGTTTCTTTGAAATCTTTGCAAATGTATTAAAAAAAATAAAAATAAAAAAAAAATCTTATGTATACAAGTATTCACTGTATTTGCTCAGTACTTTGTTGAAGCACCTTTGGCACCAATTACAGCCTCAAGTCTTTTTGAGTATGATGCTACAAGCTTGGCACACCTATTTTTGGGCAGTTTCTCCCATTCTTTGCAGGATCTCTCAAGCTCCATCAGGTTGGATGGGAAGAGTCGGTGCACAGACATTTTCAGATCTCTCCAGAGATGTTCAATTGGGTTCAATTCTGGGCCAATCAAGGACATTCGCAGAGTTTTCCCGTAGCCACTCCTGATTTTGGCTGTGTGCTTAAGGTCATCGCCCTGTTGGAAGATGAACCTTTGCCCCAGTCTGAGGTCCAGAGCGCTCTGGAGCAGGTTTTCATCAAGGATGTCTCTGTACATTGCAGCATTCATCTTTCCCACGAACCGGACTAGTCTCCCAGTTCCTGCCGCTGAAAAACATCCCTATAGCATGATGCTGCCACCACCATGCTTCACTGTAGGGATGGTATTGGCCAGGTGATGAGCGGTGCCTGCTTTCCTCCAGACATGATGCTTGCCATTCAGGCCAAAAAGGTTAATCCATCCAAAGTAAATTTCATCAGACCAGAGAATTTTGTTTCTCGTGAGCAGAGTGTCCTTCAGGTGCCTTTTTGGAAACTCCAGACGAACTGTCATGTGCCTTTTACAGAGTGGCCTCTGTCTGGCCACACTACCATACAGGCCCGATTGTGGAAAGGAGAACCTTCCAGAAAAACCGCCATCTCTGCATCACTCCAAAAATTCTGGAGCTCTGTCTGAGTGACCATCGGGTTCTTGGTCACCTCCCCCCCAATCGCTCAGTTTGGTCAGGCAGCCGCTCTAGGAAGAGTCATGGTGGTTCCAAACTTCTTCCCCTATGGATGGAGGTCACTGCTCAATGGGAGCTTCAATTCTGCAGAACCCTTTTCTTTTCCCTTCCCCAGATCTGCGCCTCCATACAAGCCTGTCTCGGAGGTCTACAGACAATTCCTTGGACTTGATGGCTTGGTTTGTGTGCCACAATGCACTGCCAACCGTGGGACCTTATAGACCACAGGTGGACTCCAATCATATTGTAGAAACATCAAGGACCTGAGCTCAATTTTCAATGCCATGGCAAAGGCTGTGCTTACTTATGCACATGTGATTTTTTTCATTTTTTTTTATTTTAATAAATATATTTGTAAAGATTTCAAAAACAACCTTTTCTCATGTTGCCATTATGGGGTATTGTTTTTTTTAGAATTTTGAGGAAAATAATAAATATCCATTTTAGAATAAGGCTGTAACATAACAAAATATGTAAAAAGCGAATCGCTGTGTACACTTTCTGGATGCACGGTTATCCCTTTTGGGATAAAGGTTTTACATAAATAAAAAAGATGAGCATTGTAAGCACCCCTGTTGGTGGTAAATGGTTCATCTCTACTCTGTCACTGATACATCTGCAAGAGAGCTTATGCTTTTGAAAATCAGACTTACTGGCTGGCTCACCAGGTGAAAATAAGGGGAAAAAAAGAAATTGGTAAGCTGCAATATAAAAATCGGGTTTGCTTTTGGGTTTAATACTGCTTTAAGGGGGGGGGGGGGGGGAACAAAACAAGCTAGACTTAAGCTTTACAAATCAGCGCATATAAAAATAGTCCAAACTGAAGTGTAATTTACATTCTCCTTATCTCAGTCTCCGCAGCTCACCTCATGTTCTTCTGCAGAAGCCTTCTAATGAAATCTTTGGCAGAGTCAGTAAGAATGGCATCGGTCTCGTCATCAAAATCCCAGCTTCCAGAAGTGATATTCCTCAGGGTCTCCACATCATTGTCACCTTGGAAGGGGGAATCTCCGCAGAGCCTGGAGAGAAGGAAAAGCAGAAGATGCTGGTTTGATGCTTAAAAACATTCCACACCACATATACAGTATAACCTACCTGCTTCTTACATCAAAGTCCCAAGGTGCATTTAGCAGAGCCCAAAAACTGAAGTTAATGCGGAGTTCCTCCCAAAAGTGGAACTTTCGCTCGTTGTACTCATCGCTGGGGTTCACTCCTCCTCTTTTCCCGGCCGCCGGGCCAGTAAGAGAGGAGCAGAGCATCGTGCATGCATAGTAGGGTTCCCAACGTGAAACAGTCAGGCTACACTGCCAGGTTCCCTTACTCGCAATGGAGGCGGCATGCACCTCGACAGCTGATGGAAACACAAGCTGCGGTGCCAACATCGCTGGACTCCAGGACAGGTAAGTGTCCCATTATTAAAAGTCAGCAGCTGCTTGCTTTTAATTTTTGCAGCAGTGGGTATAACTTTTTTTTATAATATATACACACATATACACACACATCTAGCAAACCAAAAAAAAATCACCCCCCCCCCCTCCTGTTACACTTCCCAAGCCCCATTCATTTTCTGTCTGGTTAAAAAATAGCGTTTTTTGATCACTTTCTATTCCTAGGTCAGTAGCCACCAGTACAAAATAATTAAAAATCCTAACCCCCCCCCCTCAAAACCATCTAAAAAGAAAAAAAAAAAAAAAAAAAAAAACACCAACACACACCCACCTCTGACTTTAGTATAATCTTACTATACAAAGATCACTGCATACATCACTTGTATAAATTCCAACTACATTGTGCCAAGGGTAACATGCTGACAGGAGAGAGAGCACAGTGAGCAGAAGGATGACCCAGTTGTACATCTGCTCATTTGCTTTGCCAACAGTGAACTAAGGGTGTGAACCTCCCCCTTGAAAAAGGGACCCTATGAGGCCTTTAAACATCAGCCTGTGCTGCCGGTTGCTTTACGTGACCAAAAGGACAATAATATCACTATACCAAAGTGTGAGATCCTGTGAGATTGTATGGTGGTGCCATCAACCAATTCACTAAACCCCATACACGAACTGTGGGTAAGCCTGTAAGAAATGCGACAGATACAATTTCTCTGTAGCATATGAATCTGGCTGAACAGAATTCCAAATCCCTTTGCCAGTTAATGGGTTAGGTCACCTTTACCTATGCAGGTAAGGGGCGTGAAAGAGGTGGATTAGAGCCCCCCTAATATAGGATTTCTTGTTTTGGGTTACTACTCTACTTTAAAATATAGTTACTCTGCAGTTAGAAGTAAGAGATGTCTCTATAGGAGAGGACGGAAGTCTTGGTTTGGTTTTGTCCCAACCACAAAACTAACGCCTAGATCAAAGTGATGCGATAGCCTGTGTATTGTTATAAAAACTAAACATTGACAGGCGAGAACTGTTATGAATATCTCTACGTACATGGCGGAGGCGTTTGGCATGCCTTGGATTGGTAATATCCCATTGGTGGGCTATATCATGAATGTATACTATAAATATGCTGTACCGGGACCAATAAATTGAACAGTGTGTAGATCTGATCATCTGTTGGGTCACTTTTATATTTATATATATTATATATATATATATATATATTATATATATATATATATATATATATATATATATATATATATATATATATATATATATATATATATATATATATATATATATATATATATATATATATACACACACACACACACACACACACACACATTGTTCCCTGCACAGAATCTGTGTGCTAGAGCGGAGAAGTGCCGGAAATAATAATGTAAGATTAGAAATAATAAGACGATAGCTAGGACTAGAATTTATAAGATCCAGAAGTATCCTATCAGGGCATCTAGATAAAAACAGACGGGGTAGTTTTGACTACCGTTAAATAATTCCATTGCTATAGGTTCATTTGCCTGGAGGAAAAACTCCCGCAGATGGTCTCATCCCATCCTGCCTTGTTGCTAGGAAGTTAAGATATTCCCAGCCGATTTAAACGCTTCATTTGTTTTTCACTGTTGCAGTATCTGAGCTCAGCTATGCTGAATTTGGGGGCGAGTAGTAACAGCTGGAGGCATCTTAGTGACCAAGCATGACGGAATGATGGCGTCTCTGGAGTGCCTGTTAGGCCTTGGGAGATCCATAAATGGCCTACACCTATAGAAAGGGTATTTTTTAACGTCAATCAAAGCTGCACAAGTTGATTTTATTCATGTGTGACCGTTGCCTGCGTTGGGCATTTTTTTTGTTGGTAAATGTGGACAAACCCTTAAAAAAAAAAAAAGGTAAGAAGCTAAATAAAGTCTTGTGCTCAGGTTTATGATATCTGTTGCGGTCTCCCCGACCTCCAGATTCAGGGAGAGCCGACATTCCTCCTCCGAGTGCAGGTTACGAGGCATGGTGGGTGTAGTGCAAGGTGGAAAGATGGGCACCAGTCACTTTTAAAAAAAATGAACAAAGTTTAAATTTCTCTTAACGGGAACAAGGGAAGAGGGGTAGGGCACAAAACACCCATAGGTAAATGCAATAGCAAATTGGCAGACTCCTTTGGCAAAAAATAGAACTAGGTAGACAGCAATACAGAAAAGGGGCCTTTAAACCGAATGCAACTATCTGTATCTTGTAACAACAACTTTACTCACAGTATCCCACTGTACACTTGGACTCTCAGCTACCCGCTGCATCCCTCAAGCTCAACTCACAGCTACCCGCTGTATTCTTCAAGCTTCACCCACCACTAACCACTGGGTTCCTCAGACTCACAGCTACCCGCTAGATACATCAAGCTGTTACCCACTGTACTTGTCTTCAAGCTTTACATACAGCTACCCGCTGTACATCTTGGATAAGTTCTCTCATGAAGCTTTCCCAACACTTCACAGTCCAACTGATGAAGAGTCTGCTCTGGCACTCCTTCAAAACGCCATCCCTTTGACACCTGCCTCCATCAACAAGATTGGTTGACCCTCTGGCAACTTCTCTTGACTCCTGGCATCGACCAGGCTCCCCTCAGGCTGAGCCATTTTACACGTGGCTAGGCCTCAGACACACCCACCCAGGCAGCAGCCCAGGTGGAAAGAACCCTGACCACCTCTTCGAAAAAATAGTCCGTCTTGGCTGCCTCAGTGGCCAAAGAAACTCCTGCGGATTGGCTGAGAAAACACATTCACTCATAACCTGAATTAACTAATCTATCATACTAATGCTAGGAGGTAACAGTGCCATCTATGAACAAAAGAGAAAATCACAGTTCAACTCAAGCTTAGGAGAAAACCATTTGAGCAAACTACAAAATTAGCCAGGCTAGTTGCCACCTAGCGCAACGAGATTTACAAGCACCCCTGTTTAGGACAAGGGTTATACATACATACATACATACACACACACACACACACACACACACACACACAAAAAACCCACTATCAATAAATAGTGCATTACATAATCAGTCACTATCAGTTTTCTGTAGTCTGCAAAAATCCTGGTTGAGCCGGCTGCTCTCCATCTCCCCCTCCTGTCCATGTCCCCAATTCAATTACAGATTTTGCAGGGCAGAGTTGGCAGCTCTGCACATGCTCAGTTTTCAGTGAGTTTCTATGCTGAGCATTTCCTCTCCATCACATCTGAGCACCCCATGTAACTGTCGAGTCACACATGTGGGCATATACACAGAAAATGAAAGCCCACTCTAATTCCTCCTCCATGCCCATTAACCACCTAAACACAATGGGGGCAGGATATTACATGTAGTAACAGTTTGATTTCCCCATCAACACAGTCAATGATGGCGGAATCCTTCCTGCTGAGCTGTGAATAATATTGACATGTAAAATCCGACCGAAGTGCAACCTGCCCATATAGCTGGGTTCAAAAGTTTTGAGAATGACAAATAAATTTTCACAAAGTCTCCTGCTTCAGTTTTTATGATGGCATATACTCCAGTATGTTATGAAGAGTGATCAAATGAATTGCAATTAATTAAAATGAAATTGATGGCCAAAAAAAAAAAAAAAAAAAAAAAAAACACACATTTCCACTGCATTTGTAAAAAAGGCTTCGGGGCACCTAAAAGTCCAGCAAGCGCCAGGACCGTCTCCTACAGTTGATTGAGCTGTGGCATCGGGGCACCACCAGTGCAGAGCTTGTTCAGGAATGGCAGCAGGCAGGTGTGAGGGCATCTACACACACAAAAAAGGTAAAAAAGCATAGCCGAAAATAGCCACTTGGCCCCCAACACTTACAGAATATAGCAGATTACTCCCAGGCTCCACATGTCCGTTGTGAATCCCACAGGTTCATAGGCAATGACCTCAGGAGCTACAAACTCAGCTGTCCCTTGTAACACTTTCAATGGCACACCAGGTTCTATGGAGGAAAAAAAAATAAATAAATATGAATGCTCCAACTCCTGTCCATTACTGCAGTCCACCTATAGGTGGCACTGCATATTGATAGCATTCTAACCTATCACATTAACAAAAAAAAATGTGTAAAACAAAAAAAAAAAAAAATTATATTTATACACCAAAGCCATTCAAACAGAATGAAAAATGCATATCCAGAATATCTTCAGTGAAGATTGGATGTGAAAGCATTCCATGGACATAGTTAGCAGAAGTTATATTATATATAGTTATATGGAAATCTGGACTTTCTGTAAAAATTCAGCTTGGTTCAACCCCACCTAATTTTTCTTTTTAATACTTGATAGGTACATTTACAGTACATCCCCACCATATTAAACAACATTGCCCGCCTTTGTACATTACAGGGATTTTTAAACAAATCTTTTTGCAGATTCCAACCTTTTATTATTCTGAAGAACCAGCTAGCCCATACATGATTGGAATTTGGCATGTGCCTGCTGAACCGAGTAAATTTCAATCCATGTATGGCCGGTCAATTCACTAACAATGTACTCCTATGTCGAGGAAGTCTTAAATGGAAGAAGGAGATGCAGCATATTTACACTGATGCACTAAAAAAGGCTCCCTCTAGTGACTAATCTAAAATTTTCAAATACGTAGGACTGAGGTCCCTTTATTTTTCATTGTGATGAATTTTTTTTTTTTTTTTTTTTTTTTTTTTTTTTTACACAATACAGAAGAAAACACACACAAGGAATCTAACAAGCAATCCAGATATCTGTGCGCTGAAAATGCATTAAAATTCTCTAATTTTTTCAACTCACCAAGTTTCTTGGCCAGGCCAAAGTCCACAATTTTCACCTTTGTGCCGACTTTGCTGACACAGACAATGTTCTCAGGTTTGAGGTCTAGGTGGACAATGCCCTGTGTGTGCATATAACCAACTCCGGTAATAATCTGGGACATGTACTGAACACTGGTGATCTCCGTGTGGTCAAAATCATCCGCCACAATACGCTCAAATAGTTCTCCTCCTGCAATACTGAAAGAGAGAGAGCGGGGAAACCATTAGAGGAACCAGATACAAGTACTGACTACACTCAAGAGGATAGAAAGTGAAAAAGGAACAAAAGAGCGGGACATGTTTAGTGATGAACTAGGTGGTGGAAGGATTATTATGTGACATCACAGAGGTAAGGAAGAGACAATATTGCCCTGTAAAGAAAATGGAGTCAGACAGGCAGATGGTGAGGAACCACAATGGCTGAAAAGGAGTGGGCATTGTTCAATGTGGAAGAAGAGTGGATGATCTATGAGGAGTGGAGAACCTAAAGGACACATAAGGGAATCAACAAACCTAGATGGCAAAAGAGAAAAAAAAGAAAAAAGGAAGAGAGTCTTGTAAAAGTATAAAGATGCTCACTATTCCATCACCAGGATCACCAAGCCCGGTTCCTGGAAAGCAGCTACAAGATAGACTAGCCGGGGATGATGGAGCTTATTCATCAACTCCACCTCTGCCCGAGCATTGGCTATATCCTTCTGCAGCCGCGCCTTTGAGAACTTTCCGGCCCGGATCTTTCCTGTGGCCTTCTCCTGAAGCTTGAATACCTGGCCAAACTTCCCCCTGGAAGAACGACACAAAGATTACAGTCAGGTTACCGCTGCATAACAGAAAGACATCATACAATTGTGTATGTTTTTTTTTTCTTAAACTCACCCTGCTAAATTTAATGGTTAGTTCACCGTTGCCAAAAAAAAAAAAAAACACACGCACATGAAAAACACTGCCTATGCAGGTAAGGGTTGCCTATAAATAAAGCCAAACTATGCATCTTTGACCAAAAACTTCTTAATCCCCCTGCAAACACTTACAAATACCTATTGATCCTGCCAGTAAAGTTCACCCTTCCTTTGTTGAGCGGACAATGTGGCTGCACTGCTCTTGAATTCAGAGTAGCGTTGTCACCTTCATGTAGGCTGAGCCCATTTGAACTACAATGGGATAAGAAGACACTGCGGGGGGTTTGGCTAGGAGCACTGCAAGCAATTATGTAGCTTGTCAGTCAATACCCGCCATTACCTAGTCCAGACCACTGCATTCTGGACCGACTGCACTGCCTCTGTTGCGCAAACCCTCCTACTGTGATCTGCAGCGTCTGGAAGGGGGGCATTTAAGGCATAAATGAAAGCTTTGGCTTACCCTGAAGTATTAAAAAGGTAGTAGTTTTACATTTTTCTTTATAAGGCTTGTGCATTACATCGTAAGTAAATTTGGGACCTGTGGAGAGCCTTCAGATGTACCTTTTGCTACAAGCTTTATAGTTTATAGTTTATAGTTTGAAAAGAAAATCTGGGGATTGGCAGAATGAAGTTTGATAGAAGCAAAGGGCGATCCACAATTAGTCTGGGGTTAAATTCACAGCACTGGAAACTTTACCAATCCAAATTCTCTTTTCTGGCCACTAGATGGAGATGTTCAGCATGTTTAAAAAGGTGGCAGAGATTTGCGCTCATTACAGGTCATCAACTGATGGGAATTGAGCAATATATTATATATTACAAGTACTTCTATTGCGGTCAATTTACGCAGCGCTTTACATATATTATACATCCACATCAGTTCCTGCCCTCAAGGCGCTTACAATCTAAAAAGGTGTCTCACAACCCCCCCCCCCCCCCCCCAAGACCTGGCATCTCTGGATGTCTGTTTTAGTATGCAGTGGGGGGAGATGGGAGGGGGGACATTGGCACCCGTGCCATAGGATCTTTCCCTGGGGCTTGTAGTTTTCTCTCAAAATGTTTACAGTGGAGAGGGGAGGAGCCTCTGACCCAGGCATGTATCGGCTTCACTCTTCAGTGTGTTGCTCTACTTCTACACTCTTGCCGATACATGCCCGGGTCAGAGGCCCCTCCCTCCCCTCTCCACTGTATACATTCAGAGAGAACTACAAGCCCCAGGGAGATTCCACAGCCACAATAGAGCTGCGCATCGCCACCTCCCCCCCAGGTGGGGGGGGGGGGGGGGGTTCAGAGATGTGCTGGGGGTTGGAGGTGCACAGAAAGCAGAGACCAGACAGGTACAGGGGAAGCGGCTGTCTGGGGGCCATGATGTAAGGGGTGGATCCGTACTCGGATTTGCAACGATAAAATATTACACACACACACACACACACACACACACACACGATTCTGGGGAAAATGAGTATCACAATTCTTTTGCTTAGAATGAAGATCATGATTCTCAAAAACCTGAGATTAAATAAGAAAAAATAAGGCCCACTACAGGGCCATGCTGAGAGTTGTAGTCTTTCCATAACACAGAATCAGCCATGATGGAGTTACACTGCTCAGGACTATACACTGAGCGCTAGAGGGCCCAACTAAGGGTCCCCCTACAAAACGATTGTGCTGGGGAGCTGTAGTCCTCCAGCATGACTGATTTTTGGCTTATGGGGGACTACAACCCCCCCCCCAGCATGATTCTGGCTTATGGGGGGACTACAACCCTTATGCCCCTATGTTGGGGAGGGGGGACATATAGCACTGAGGACTGCAACTCCAGCATGACTTATTCTCTATGTGGGACTACAATTCCCAGCAGGGACCTGTGTATAGTAGTGAGGACTCCACATAGGGCCATAATCCCCATACAACAGTAATGCTGGGGGTTGCAGTGCCCCATAATATAGAATCAGCCATGCTGGGGGTTGTAGTCCTCTGTACACCAGCCTTATTACTTAACTCACCCTATAGGGCCATGCTGTAATCCACTCCAGTCCTCAGTACTGTGTCACCACCCCCCTAGAATCAGCCACGCTGAGAGTTGCAGACCAACATCGCAGTGCGCACTCACTGCTGTTTCCCGGTCACTGTACCCACCCATGCCCAGGCAGCGGCATGTTGCATCACGAGCTCCTTTGACCGACGTCAGTTGCGGTGGCTGACGTCAGTTCCGATATCCACCATTTGCGTTCCACACTGGTTATGTGGAACCGGCGCCACCAAATTGAAAATTGCGGGTCATCCAGACTTAAGATCGCGTGGGGGGGTGAATCGAGATCACATTCTTATCGCAATTAATCGTGCACCTCTAACACACACACACACTATATACATGTGTATGGCCACCCAAGCGTATGACTTACTTCACTGCTATGGGCTCTAGCCCAAGATCTTTTGTAGACCTAGAAAAGCACCTGGTGGGGGCCCTTCATGGTTTCTTGCACTGGGGCCCTGAAGATTCAAGTTATGCCTCTGCTAGGGACAATTTAGACAGGAGACAATTAACCTTCCAGCATGTCTTTGGAGTGTGGGAGGAAACTGGAGTACCCAAAAGGAAATCCACACACGGGGCATATTTATAAAACTGAGCGTGGATCTAAGACATAATATTCAAAAAAGACAACAGGGGGTCGACAATTGAGAAGAATAGAATGAGGGCTTGGCAGATGAATGTTACAATTTCTGTCAACGTTTACATCATGAATTAAAGTGGAACTAAACCCACCGATTTAACGGCAGATTAAACCGGCCAAGATGGCAGCTTCCTTGGCTGGAAAGGATAGGAGGGTTTAGTTTCCTTTTAACTAAAAGCACAAGAGCTGTCCTTGTATTTTACAGCCCAACACTTACACTCCGAGTTTCTCCAGTCTGGTGTACAACGCATCCACACGGTCTGTGATGTTCATGGTAACAGTCTTGTATTCCTCAATTTCTTCACAATCTGACTCTCCATCTGCTGAGTGTGATCAGAAAAGTGGCATCATCTTCGTATACATCTGCAACTACTAAAATACATCAGTACAGGCAGCGCCTTCATTCCATATACTATCCTCAAGAGTATAACATTGGGGTATAGTAATAACTTTGTAGTGAACCCATGTGATTGTATGGGCAGTCCTTTTCACTACATAGTTTCTTGTATCTAAAGGCCCCTTTTACATATGCAGACCATTTATTTTTCATCCATACATTACATCCGTTTTTGTACATAGAACTGCTGTCAAACAGTCAATCATTGGTTTACAGAGCGTTTTTTTTTTTGTTTTTTTTTAACATGAATCATAGCACTATTGTTGGTCCATTTAAAAAAAAAAAAAAAACAGAAGCTGACCTAAAAATGGTGCATTTTTGCACTGGTTGTCAGAAGAGGGCACCCACCATCATCCTGACAACCAGCCAGTGACTCATCTCTGCTGTCAGCGGGGCATCAGGACACACCACCTGATGTAAACTGAATCTTTTTTTTTTTTTTCAAAGAAAAAACTAAGGACTGAACTAATTAAACAAAATGTACGAAAAAGGGCCTAAAAAGGAAATTGTGCATGGTCACAGCTGTACCACATGATGAGACAAGACCTCTCTTCACATCTTAATGGGATTATTACCCAGAAAAGCCCTTCTCTTTAAGACGACTGAAAGAAAGGCTTTATACGCATGTATAAAATGTCCGTGTCTTCCCATTTTCAGGACCATCACCACAATCTCAGCTAAGCCGTATTTATCCATCAACTCCAGACTTGCTGGAGATGCTCAGAAGAACGAGGTAATAAAGAACAGCAGGGAGTGCCAGACTAGGTCCAGTAGTATTGGGCACAATTTTCATTAAAAAGACAACTTGGCAACTTTATTTTTCAAATGTGAAAATAAAAAAGCATGGATATAAAATCACTGCTCTCTGTAGGTGGTGCGCAAGGTAGATGGTCAGGATGCGGCTGTGGCCACCAGCAGGATAATTTGCCGCTGTAGGATGAGCCAAGTAATACCTAGAACCAGGCTGGAACACCTAGCACCACCTTGATGAACAGAACTACCATGTTTTGAGGAAGAAGTCACAGGGCTTTGAAACATGTAACCACACACCTTTGCTTCCTATTCCGCCCATAGTGACATCACTTCCTGTCCAGTGCCTGTGTGCTCCTAGCCTGGTTCTCAGCATTACCTGGCTCATCCTACAGCAGCAACGGATCCTGCTGGTGGCCACCGCAGCATCCTGACCATCCACCTTGCGGAGAGAGTGATCTATATCATGGAGACATGCTTCGTTTTCACATCTAAAATGAGTTGCCAATTGCCTTTTAATAAAAACTTTGGCCATACTACTGCACTTAAGCCTCGTACGCACAGTTCGATTGTTGGAAGGGGATTGCCTGTTGACAGACTGTTGGCCAAAATTCTTACCGTTAGTATGCTCCTTTTGACAATCGTCCAATTTTCCTCCAACAAATGTTGGATGACAGGCTAGTAAATTTTTGTCAAACGACAGCTCCATGTCAGATTTTCTGATGGCCAGTACACAAATCTGTCACACAAAAGTCAAGAGTACAAACACCCATGCTCGGAATCAATGCTCGAAACACAAAATTAGCAGAAGGGGCCCAAAGGGTGGCACTCAAGAGCTGAAATTCCTCGTTGTCCATCACTACTTTCGACTTTGTGGCATGAAAATTTGTGTAATGTTCGTATGCAAGACACGATCCGGACACACGCCCTTTTGACAAAAATCAGACGCTCGGTTGTTCAACAATCAAACTGTGTGTACCAGGCTTTAGTTTGGCGCTCTTTTTTTTTTTTTTCTCTCTGAGAGTTACTTCACTCTTACAAGGAGCAGCAACTGGTCTTGTTTGGAACAAGATAGACTTTATGGCCTCCTTTACATGGACTTTTTTTTTGGAGTGAACAAGGAATTTATACTTAACGACATCTTGTTTATGGTTTCTGCTTTTCCCGATTTTTCTCATGTTCACCAGTTTATAAATGGGAAGCTTCTTGCACCATTTGCTTGTCTTTGGTTCAGAAGAACGAGGTACCCATGTGCATATTTGGCATGGCTGTCACCTGCTCACCACCTTTTAGAAGGCTTTCTTTACCACATACAATATGTGCATTTCAGATATTTCTGCCTCCCCCCAGGTGGCTTTGCTGTCGATGATTCTAGGGTCTCCATCCAAAAATCAGAAAGATATCTTGAGAAACTGCCTTAGTGGCTTGAGTCACCATTTCCCAGCATTGGAAAATCAACCTCTTTGTTGAACAACATAGAACGGACGCAGATCATCAATGAAATCATGAAGGTTGCCATCAGCTGCCACCTCAGTGGCAGCTGATGGCAATCACCCAGAGAAGACTTGCTCCACATGGACCTTGTGGATGGCCCACAGAGACTGATGCTTTCCATGCCTTAAGCCATTTATTCTCACTCTAACATTTGAAATATATCAACCCATTCTTTTTCCCTCCTTAAAAAAAAAAAAAAAAAAAAAACCCTAACATCCCATCCTCCCCATCACACCTCAATCGGGGAGAACATGCCCTTACCGTCTTATACCAAATCAATATTTGGCATACCCCACCAATTCATGACCATGGCCTCGTTAGGCCTCCCTTTCCTGACATTTAGAAACAAGGAACTTTTGAAATCACCAAATACAAACATTTCTGTTGCAGTAACTTGTATTCTTCTGATTTCAAAATACAATATGTGGCGAGTTTAGATTCAAAAATTGTGTTTAGCTTAGCTCTTTAAGCACCCAGAGAAATGTGTTCCCTTACCTGCAGTGGACGACATAGTAATGACTTCAGACTCGTCCCCAGGCTCGCTCTCTCCGTAGGTGTTATAGGCCCGTATTCGAAACCGATACTGCTCACCTGGCACCAGTCCTGAACTTACATGACACGATGTGTTGATGCAGGCATCTGTTAGCAGTCTCCAAATGTCCTGTCCAACTTGTTTCACTTCAACTCTGTAGCTCAGAATAGCACTGCCACCATCATAACATGGACCTGACCAGGAGAGGGTGAGCGAGGAGGGCAGCAGGGCTGAGATAAGGGGCTTTCCTGATGGAGGAGAGGGGCGATCTGTTAAGAGAAAGGATAGCAGGTTTTTATATTAAAAAATGTGCAAATTCAAATTACATAGCCAAAACTGGGGGTGGGTGGAGGGAACAACATTCACACCAATACCTGTTTTTTTTTTTTTTTTTTTTTTTTAATCTTCAAAAACATTCCAGGTATTGCATTTGTTACATATACCATACCTGTAGGCACCCTCTAGAAGCTGGATATCATAGTAAACCGTTACTCCAGTGTTCTCTACTAGCTTCTGGGTCCTGTGCTGAGCAGCTGTCCTGCTGCATTGTGAACACAGGTGGTAACTGGCTCAGCACTGATGCCATTCAGATAATGCTTTATATATTACCTCAGTCTACACAAAGCGTTTTCAGTTTGGATGAGGTGGGGCAGCAACGTCATGCCCTCTACTTCATCCAATCAGAGAATGCTTTGCATTCATCAAAAAATAAAATAAAATGGTACCCCATGCCGAGTGGTCAACCTCCTGTGATCACAATGCAGCAAGGACAGCCACTTGGCATGGGACCCGGAAGCTAGTGGAGATCACTAGAGCAGTAGTGTCTGCTAAATTCTAGAGAGATCCCAGGAGGCATGGTATAGTTACATTGGTCCAAGAAAAGCTGACATCACTTACGTCCTATACCCACAGGGGTCCTGGAACTTCTCCAGCCCCGTGAGAGGACATTGGGTGTCAGTCACTTTTGTTCTTTTTTAATGGAGAACATTTGAGGTGAGGGTTAGGGGTCCCCGGATATCATAGCAGATCACTTACAGATTCTCCAGATCAATGCCCAGCTTCACAGTATCAGAACCTTTACGCTGATCTGGCAACATGTTCCCAAGTTTCAGTGCATCCTCAAAGCAATTCACTGGGCCCTTTTGAGAAGCCAGGCTTCTTCCAGCAAGAGGCCTCCTCTGGATTTTCTCCTTGGCACAGGTTCCTCGAGACCAAGGAGGACAGTTTCAGGACCACTTCAGCACAAAACAGGCTACTGGGCCGAACAACAAAGCTCCATCCAGCAGCACCTCCCTAGGCCTCAGCCCAGGAGGAGAAAAGAGAAAGCACATGGCCGGCGCCAAACATTTATATCCTACCTCAGCATGCGCCAGCAGCATAAAGCTCCTACTGGATCGTCTGAAGGAAATATAAATATTCATAACCTAGTTTTGTTTGTGAAATCTTATACTATTAACCAGTAACATCTACTGGGGACAGCGAGAAAAAATTGGCAAAGTAGCCCCCGTTTAGGGTGGAGGGGCTACAATGGTCACGAGAGGTTGCTAATGACCTTATCAGTGTTCTGCTGACCTTCACTGTCTAATTAAGAGACCATGATAAGCATAGGACCAAGCCACACTGGAGGTCACTATGCTATTTGGCAGGGATGTCAGGACAGGTGGCTGAAAAGAATACATTCAACTTTGAACGGCTGTTAATGGATGAAGTGATTCACGTTGACCACATACCAAACAGAATCTTTATTACAGTTGCATAATAAGTACAGAACAAAGATCTCAACAACCCGGGGGATAGAGGTGGTGATGAATTATGATCGGTTCATAGCAGCCTACATATATCAAAGCACTGATCGTCACGAGATCCTTGCACATGAACACAATGATGTCATTCAGCACCAGCTTCAGTAAGTCAGCCAGACGCAATGGTTGGTTTTACATAACAAAAAAAAAATAACTCCACACCCTGTATTAGATTATATTGGCTTTATCTTCTGTGCTTCATGTTACAACAGACCAGTAAACAAATAATGATGCGGTATCACCGTGGTCTAAAACTTATTCATTGTAATCCATGCGACTAAAAAATAAACACAAACATACAGAACTTTGGCCTGCTTCAGCTTTGAGGCCTAAAAGGTGCCTTACCCATAAAGTAAACCTTTAATTTCAACACATTTAGTAGAACGTTCGCCTGAATGAAAGCAGGAACAGTCAGGTGCATTGCACAGATCTCTCAAAGCTTTAAAACGCCAACATGAGAATATTAACTGTTCCCCAAAAAAAAAAAAAAAAAGTCCGTGGCTGACTCGCTCCTCTCCAACAACTCATTACTGGTCCTCAAAGTCACAGGTGGCCTCAACATCCAATATGGTGCTGCAGGAGGCAGGAGGACACCCCCTAATGGTTTAGTAGCCCATCTAGAATTAGCTTTTATAATAAAAAAAAACACAATATAAATAAATAATTGGACACTCCTGACACCACCACACAAACTGTGGCGAGTGCTACATCCCTGCCACTCTTATCAGTAAAGAACCCCTTACTCAGGCTAAAAGAGAAGTTCGTTAAAAAATAGATAGATGAAAAGAAGGTATACTCATTAGGTGAATGCTGCGTTTGTCCCTGCCAGCTCTAAGACCGAGAACTGGGTGATCAACCACTCAGCTCTTGGTTTTCAGGCTGCAGAGAGCTGGCGACTATCAGTCACCAGCTCTATGCCCCCCACTCACTGGAGTGCACAGGCTCTCAGTGGCTCGCTGAGAGGCGGAGCCAGCTGCCACTCCAGGCATGTGGGTGGATCCTGACCATATAGCCAGGATCTTTTCAGGGACTGGATTGGCGCCGACGTGAGCTGACAGCAGACTTTAGCCCACTGTCAGCTGAAAAACAGGTCACAGGAGTGCAGAATGAACTGCACTCCTGTGAACCATAGAAGTACAGCCAAAAAGCTTTGCCTATACTTCTCCTTTAAGGTTAAACCACTGCTCGTCCAACTGGGCGCATGTCTAGGAGACCTGGGACTGAATAGTCCCCCCCCCCCCCCCCCCCCTGCTAGAATCACCATTTAGAGGATTCATAGATAGCAATCATAGCTCTTCTCCAGTAAGGATAAGTTTAAGGTTTGTAGTCGCTCCTCATAACAGAGTTCCTCCAGCCCCTTTATTAGCTTTGTGCCCTTCCCTGGACGTGCTCCAGTTCTAGCACATGCTTCCTGAGAACCAGTAACCAGAACTGGGTGGCATACTGAAGATGTGGTCGAACCAGAGTTTTGTAAAGTGGTAGAATTAGAGTTTTATATCTTCAGTAAATGCTAATGTGGCACTAACCCCCAAAACGGATGCAATTTGTGTCCCAGGTTCTTCTCCGGCTCTGTAGACCATCCAGAGGTTGCCGGTAATTGGCATCAGTGAGTAAAATAAAAAAATAATAAAAATATATATCGGAATCAGTACTTGTATTGCTAAAAAAAAAAAAAAAAAAAAAAAAAAAAAAAAAAAAAGTGGAATCGATGCATCCCTAGTATAAACCATCAAATATTAGCCCTTGTAACCCGGTCGGACATTCCGATGGAAAATGTCCGATCGGACCGTGTTGTCGAATAATCTGACCGTGTGTGGGCTCCATCGGACTGTCTCCATCGGAATATCTGACGGACAACGTTTTAGAGCTGGGCTATAAAATTTTACGACAACGTGATCAGATCTTTTGTAGAAAATTCCGATCGGACAAAGAGCCACGCAGGCTCAGATCAAATTCCTAGACCAAAGCTATTGGCTACTAGTGTGAACGTAGTCCCGTTGTAACTAAATAACGTCATCACGTTACGAACTAACGGATGTTCCGACAACTTTGTCCAACCGTGTGTATGCAACACCAGTTTGACAAAATCCGTCGGACAAAATGCGATAGATTTTGCTGTCGGAATGTCCGGCCGTGTGTACAAGGGCTTAGAGAGGAAAGACTACACCTATGCTACCCTCATGAGATCGGGGATCTTAAAAACAAAGGGCGCAAAGGCCTAGTGCATTACAGTCATAATCTTTTAAAGAAAAAAAAGTTCATCCTCACAAAGACCAAGGAATGAAAGCGTAGTACAAAACCCAGAGTCCACGTGAAAAAAAAAAAAAAAAAAGTAATGAATAATGGGATCAGACAATAGTAATGGCGCTGCTGCTCTCCAATACACCCACCGGGAAAGGGAAGAGCATCTGAACCACCCACAAGAAAAGAGCGCAACCTACCCTAGTGTAATCCAATTTATGAAGAGTATCCAAAACCCAGAATAGTGATCCAAACAACGGAAGTCACAGGGTTATCACATGAATTGGACTACCTCTGACCCGTTTCCAGGGGCATGGCCTTCCAGGGGCTCTTCAGAGCAAAAATCTTTGCTACTTTTTCCATTCCTTGGCTTTTGTGAGTGGGCAAAGGATTGTGATGATAATGCGCTAGGCCTTTACGCATATTGTTTGTTCAATTATACCCATCAGTTAAGCTCCTCCACTACCTAGCAAGTATGCAGCCAGTACGATCAGAACTTAAGTTTACATTCTTGCTCAACAACAATCCAAAACTGGAGGAGGATACAGTCTAATATTAACAAGTCATCAGTTGCATTGTTCCTATTTCTCCGCAGACAGATTCACTGGAATTATATGCAAGGGGCCTAATATTTCCAAGTCCGATGCAGAGCTTTACCCACATTTCTGGTACATATTACAAAAAAAACAGATGTACAGCCAATACAGAACTGGCCAGCAGACTTACCGACAACATTCAATGTGGTTTGATGCTGTGTACTGCCAGTCTGATCTTGTACACAGAGGGTGTAATTTCCTCTGTCATTCTCACACACTTCTTGAATCAGTAAGGAGCTCTCTCGATCTGTTGTATGTATGGATATTCGAGAACCATCAATAATCTGCAAAATAAAAGAGCAGTGAGGAGGAGTTTGAATGTGCAAGTAGTACAGGACACTACATCATTGTACAGCTATGCCCCAATTCTGTCCTGCAATTGTCATTTACAGTACATGTTGTGAAAGTAGTAAGGGAAGGTAGAAACTATCATATGGCTCTTCAGTGAGGTATAGTCCCTCTGCATAAAAATAAATAAAAATATATATGTAGCGCTGGCTCCTGACAAGTGGGCGCTATGGTTTTTGAAAAAAGTTAATTTGCTTGAAGCCACAGTTGGGTTTCGGGACTATTTATCCAAATTTCTGGTCTTAGTACCAGTCTAGCTGGGTTGCACTGGGTTCTCCTTGACCGCAGGTATCACTGCCGGCAAGAGTAGAAACACAGTCTAGCTGGGTGCATTGAATTCCACTATTCTCTATGAAACAGCCCAGTGGAAGTGTTTTCCTGCTGTGCATTCTGGGGGGGGGGGGGTGGTATTTAAGGTACCGACGCCATTTTGGCAGGGGTTCTTGTGTGATTATTTTCTGTCTGTTTGGTTGTGGTGGTCCTCCTGACCCAGCCCCATGGCCCTCCTGGCCTGGGGTGCGGAACGATGTATCCCAAGTCTCGGGGCAGTCTGGCCCGAGGCGATACAACTGAGGGGACAGGGCTGAATGGATTTCGGGGGCCTCCTGATCCAAGGGTGGTCTGGTGCCGTCTCATCTGAAGGGAGAGACCCAGCAACTGAAGAACCCCAGGGGAGGACTCATTCAGGAGAAGACCGTGTGCAAGGCTGGTTTGTCTGAAGGAGCATGGGTGGGAGGAGAGAAGGCGACATATGGATGGGGACAGGGGCGAGAGGGTGAGCCGTGGACAAGGGGGCGAGAGGGTGAGCCGTGGACAAGGGGGCGAGAGGGTGAGCCGGGAACAAAGAAGAGAAGGTAAGCTGTGAGTGGGAGGAGAGAAGGTGACATATGGATGGGGAAAGGGGCAAGAGGGTTAGTTGAAGGACGCAACCTGGATCATCACTCATACGGTATCGTAGGATCGGCTGAGAGAACTTGGCACTGTATGCAAGTTCTTTGAAATTTTTGCACATGTCTCAGTAACACTTAAGTGCATCTCACAAGTCTGTGGCAGAGACTTTGTCGAGCACCCCACCGGCTGCTAGGTCTAGTGAGAGGTCTTTTCCGGGGGTTGTTAAATCCAGTTGTGAAAGTCTCTATTCTCTGGATTTTCTCTAAAGACTTCCATTTTTGCAATCCAAGTACCTGAACTCACTCCTAACCCTTTATTCAAAGACTCTGTTTCTGTTATAAATAAATAACCCAAAAGAGGATTCAGTGTCAGTTTCCACATTCTTTGGGCCATCTACCACGGGAACCCCAAGACAGAGAGGTAACGGTAAGCCCAAATAAAACCAGCAGCTCCTTCGGGGGTTAGTGCTACATATAAATTTCATAAGTGTCAATTAGGAGCCACTCTTGTCCTGTGCATCTGTATTCTGCTTTACATTACATGGCAAGGCTAGGAGGTTAGGGAGAGTTAGGTGTGGTTTGCACAGCTGTTCTTTAGCATCTCAGATCTTTAGGGTGTTGACCAACTTTAATAAAATCAAAAATTTTAGGTTACAAAAGGAGAGAAGAAAAAATAAAAAAAAAAATAAAAAAAAAAAAAAATTAAGGAAAGAAAGTATTATCTTAAATTTTAGAACTAGTTTCAATTTAAACCATTCCCTTTCAAATTAATCCGCAATTTCAAAATAACACCCCTTTCTGTATAACACAACCTACTGGGTTTTTTTTTGGAGGGGGGGGGGGGGGTTCTCATGGAGAAGTCGCCCAAGAGAAAAAAAAAAAAAAAAAAAAGAAGTGTTACCAACTCCAGGTAAGCCTACCTGGATCAAAATCCCAAAAGCCTACCTGGATCAAATCCCAAATCCCTGCAGTAAGCAGCTCAGCAGATGTTGCCTGTACCAGCTTATAAGTAAAATCAAGGGGGTTATTGGTACAGGTTTTCTAGCCAGCTAGTGAACCCCATTTTTATAGCTAGCAAGCAGCTTGAAGGCTCTTTTGCCTGACTTCTCTCAAAATTCTTTGGGTATTAGTTTGTAGCTTCACATACCGGTTTCTTGTTGCGCACCCAAGAAGCAGCCAGAGGGGGAGTCCCCTGGATCACACAACGCAGTTCAGCCTGACCCCCTTTTTTCACTTCCAGATGGGATACACCATTCAGGATCTTCAGAGTGTCCCCTTAGAAAGAAAAGGATAGAACATTGTACAAACATACATATCTACATGTACAGTACACACCCACCAGTGAAAACAACTAAAAAAAAAAAAAAAAAAAAAAAAAAAAAAAAAAAAAAACACCCACACACTTTAATGGCCATTTGAACACCATATACCAGAAAGTGAAAATACATTATGGAAGAAAATTGAAGAAATATTTGAACTCACAACTCCCATTCTTATTTGTTCCCTCCAAAAGGGTCCCCCAAAAACCACAACACTTTCCTGACAACACTGCACCTGTCGGCATTGGGTTAGGCTGAGCTCCAGGAGAAAACCAGATTTGCAAGAACTAGGAATGCCCCAGATCTACTGGACTGGAAGAGCCTTCTGAAAACCTATCCTGGCAAGATATAGCAGGAGCAAACAGGGCAGAGACAGACTGCCAGATATGAACTAATCAGTTATCACAAACTGCAGTTCACAATTACAGTGGACCTTCCACAGAAACAAACATTCCTACAGTACAAGATACTTTGCTCTTTAGATTTTTAATAAGGGGTTAAAAACTGTTGGGCTTATGAAAGTTTTCACCCAAGCATGGCACATATCTCAAATTGAATGTTGGGTGACAAATGAGGTGTTAAAAAGTACTGTGAATATCGCAACCGTCACAGGACTTTGACACTTTTTTCATGATTGTTCATTGTAACATTGTGTCGGGTGGAGTAAGAAGTGGTTTACAGAGAACTGCAGTCTGCTCACATATTATACTGAGATTCTGACCTTAGCAAACATGCTGCAGAAATCTCCCTCCACCGAGTCTGGCTGCAATAATTTTAACTGTGGGCAGCTAAAGCTGCTTCCCATTCAAAAAAAGACAAAAAATAAACCAAAATGGCAGAAGATTTAATAGATAGAAAGATGAAAAAAAAAAAAAAAAAAAAATGTACTGAAGGTCCACAAAAAAATAAAAAAAAATAAAGGACACCAAGAGGTTTGTGGTGGATGCGGAGTGGAATGCATTGCGGATTGCAATGTTGACAGGACTTTGACACCTCGTTAATTTATGGTATATTGTAACAATATTATTACATATATCGCAATCCATAGCATTGCTTTGAAAATGCTGAAAAAAAAAAAAAAAAGGACACCTTAGATGTTGTTTTATTAGCATGTAAATGCATTAAAATACACTAAAATTCAGATATATTGCAAAATAGTTTTTTTTTTTTTTTTTAGCAGGATGTTTGTTTTGTGGTTTTGGACTTTATCTCCTCTAGGGTAGCCAAGTGCTTATTTATGCAAAATGAAAAACCTATGTTTAACACATACTGTATGGCCATTGCTAAAATGTGAGGTTTGATAAGCTGACCTTTTATCTTTCAGTATCCGTTGGCATTGCTGGCTGTTAGGAATGTTCCCTTCCCAGATGGAGAAATACCAAAATGCACTTCGCCTGGGGCAGCCAATTTCTAAAAAGAGAAAGCACCCCTTCTGCTTCTCCAGTGTCCAAATCTCATGGTGAGTGCATATACCCAATTACCTACAGTATCCCTCAGTCAACACCAAGAAACAGGGCTTTGGTTATTCAATTCTACCGGCGCTATCCCATACACCATGTACAGTAAGTGACATACAATAAAATAACTTACCAGATCTGTGAGGTTTTCTCTTCGGTGAAACCACATCTGAAAAACACATACTGATCGTTACCAGTGATTTGGGTTCCTAGTTTTACCATACTGAAGCTCAAAATGCTAATCAGCATTAACATTCTTTTGGATTACTGCAATTCCCTGGTACAACATCACAACGAAACATGGAAGTTTACAATTTCAATCCAATCCACAGTCATATAGTGCAACTGTCTGCTGCCCAGCTCAACAAAGCCGAATCAAAAAAAGGCAGGATTTAAAGTCCAGAGTCCCGCTATTATGATCAGTGTTCAGGGGTGCTTTGCCCAGTCTGATGGGCTTAAATCTAAATACTTTCCACGCTACTAAATGTTTAGGGAAAAGGCAAGCATAAAATAAAAAAAATGTAAATAAATTCAAAAAAAAAAAAAGCGAAAAAAAGGTAAAAACAGTCATTATGAAAACCCAAGATCAATAATATTTATAAAGTATTTTGATATGAACCATATTGCACAGTTGGGCCTTACCAGGCTTAGAGAAATTTCTGCCTGTCCTTGGATTGGCTTATATTTACTGGACAGGATGTTGGTTAATCAAGTAGGAACATATCAATCCCATCAACAAACTCAAACAGTTCTGAAATACACCTAAAATGTTGAGCTGCCAAACCCAATTTACAAATTCCCCCCCAAAGAACACACCAGTTCTATTGGGTTTCATTGGCAAAAAGCCCAGAGTCCTATCTATACAGTCAAGCTAGACACAACAAAACATGCAACTCACATCTGAAGTTAGCAACAAAGACCAAGAATCAGAAGCATGCAGGGAGCACAGCACACTTATCCGGTGTACACTCCTTGCAGGACTGATATTTATGGAATTCTCATCTGTGAGATCAGAATGAGGACAAAGTACACAAGGCAGACAAATGATCTCGAATATGACTTATGCAAGATAACAGCGTACACTGGGGACAAGATCCAAAGTCCAAGTCTGTGCTCCTCTAGACCGGTCAAATGACAAAATGATAGCCTTACTTTTCAGGCTGTCCCACAGAAATGGGTGGTCCACAATGATGCAGAGAGGTGTGGGAAAGTTATCCCTTTCATGACTAAGCCTATTTTTGGAATTTGGTGTTTAAAAGTTAAAATCCATATTTTTTTGCTAGAAAATTACTTGGAACCCTCAAACATTATATATATTTTTTTAGCAGAGACTCTAGAGAATAAAACGGCGATTGTTGCAATATTTTATGTCACACAGTATTTGCGCAGCAGTGTTTTTTTAAACGCAACTTTTTGGGAAAAGGGACACTTTCATGAATAAAAAAAAAGGCAAGACAGTAAAATTAGCCCTATTTTATTGCGTAATGTGAAAGATAATGTTACGCCGAGTAGATAGATACCAAACATGTCACACTTTATAATTGCGCGCACTTGTGGATTGACGACAAAGTACGGTACTTAAAAATCTCAATAGGCGACGCTTTAATTTTTTTTTTTACGGTTACCAGGTTAGCGTTACAGAGGAGGTCTAGTGCTAGAATTATTGCTCTCGCTCTGACGATCGCGGCGATACCTCACATGTGTGATTTGAACACCGTTTACATACGCGGGCGTGACTTCCGTATGCGTTTTCTTTGCTTCGCGAGCTCGCGGGGACGGCGGGCGCTTTAAAATTTTTTTTTTCTTTATTTTATTTATTTTCAAAATGACTAAATTGTTTTAAAAAAAAAAAAAAATGATCACTTTTATTGCTGTCACAAGGAATGTAAACATCCCTTGTGACAGTAATAGGTGGTGACAGGTACTCTTTATGGAGGGATCGGGGGTCTAAGACCCCCCCACCCCTCCTTTACACTTCAATGTATTCAGATCGCCGAAAACGGCGTTTCTGAATACCGGATATTTTTTTTTAAACCGGCGCCATTAGCAGCCGAGTAAACTGGAAGTGACGTCATGACGTCGCTTCCGTGTTTACGATAAGGAGACTGGAACGAAGCCGATTACGGCTTCATTCCAGTCCCTGCCCAGCAGCCGATCGAGCGGGAGCACCGGTAAAAGCAGCGGGAGGCGGCGGGGGGGGGGGGGGGGTGGGGGACGTCCCCTCCCGCTCCTCCGGCCTAACAGCCGAACGGCTTTTAGCCGCATCGGTTGTTATGCCTGGATAGCCAATCGCCTGCTGAAAAAAACGGTACCGGGATGATGCCTGCAGGTGCGGGCATCATCCCGGTATACCCCCCGGAAGCCGAGTATGCACATCTGCGTACGCTCGGCGGGAAGGAGTTAAGACATCTTGGCTATGCATCACTGCAGGGATAAACAGGCCATGCACTGCACTCACAGCATGTCCTCGGTCTTCCAGGTTGATTGATGCTGAGTGTCATTTGACCCAATGACTGAGGGCATCTCTAGCAGCCCTCAGTCTTTGGGTTGGGAAATAGAAGAGACAATGCTTTAAAGTGATATGAAACGCAGACAGTTTAAATTTATACAAACAATATATTGTCAAAAGTATTGTGACACCTGGATTTACTCACACATGAAGTTTAATGGCATCCCAGTCTTAGTCTGTAGGGTTCAATATTGACTTGGCCCACCCTTTGTGCCTATAATAACCACAACTCCTCTGGGAAGGCTGTCCACAAGGTTTAGGAGGGTGTCTATGGGAATGTTTGACCATTCTTCCAGAAGCGCATTTGTGAGGTCAAGCACTGTTGTTGGACAAGGCCAGGCTGACAGTCTCCACTCCAATTCATCCCACGGGTGTTCTAATTGTGGTCAAGACTCTGTACAGCCCAATCAAGTTCCTCCACCCCAAACTCACTGAGCAATGTCTGCACTCCAGTGCACAAAGCAAGGTCCATAGTGATGTTGGAACAGGAAGGGGCCATTCCCAAATGGTTCCCACAAAGTTGGGAGCATGAAATGGTCCAAAATGTCTTGGTATGCTAATGTCTTAGGCTGCTTTCACACTGGGGCGGTATTCAGGCGTTACAGCGCTAAAAATAGCGCCTGAAAAAAACCGGCCCCTTTCCCTCCAGTGTGAAAGCCGGAGGGCTTTCACACTGGAGCGATGCGCTGGCAGGACGGTGAAAAAAGTCCTGCTAGCCGCATCTTTGGAGCGGTGTATTCACCGCTCCTATACTGCTCCTACCCATTGAAATCAATGGGACACCGCGGCAATACCGCCGGCAAAGCGCCGCTGCAGCGGCGCTTTGCGGGCGGGTTTAACCCTTTCGGCCGCTAGCGGGGGTTAAAACCACCCCGCTAGCGCCCGCAGACCGCCGCTAAAACGACGTTAAAGCGCCGCTAAAAATAGCGGCGCTTTACTGCCGACGCCGCTCCAGCCCCAGTGTGAAAGCAGCCTTAAGGGTACTTTCACACGAGGGTGGCGGGTCAGTTAGCGGCAAAATCGCCACTGGAGTGGCGTATTGTGGGTCATTATTAACCATTTCGGCCGTTAGCAGGGGTTAAAAAGCACCCCGCAAAAAACACTAAAGTGCCGCTAAAAATAGCCCCATTGTGAAAGCAGCCTTAGAGGTCCCTTCACTGGAACTAAGGGGCCAAGCCCAACCCATGAAAAATAGGATTTTTATGTCATACTTACCTGTAAGATCCATTTATTTGAGTACATCATGGGACACAGGCCAATATTCATTACTTGCTGGCTTATACTTCATCATTAGGTGAATGGACACGGTAGACCAAAAGGTCTTCAGACAGGAAGTGATCCTATATAACCCCTCCCATACAGGAAGCACTGCAGTTTTACAGCAAGTACTGAATCCTCAAAATATGGGGAGGGATCTCTGTGTCCCTTTATGAAGGCAAAGAAAAGGATTTTACAGGCAAGTATGACGTAAAAATCCCATTTTCTTTTTCATACATTATGGGACAGAGTCAGGCTAATATTAATTACCTGCTGGGATGTCCCAGAGCAATAGCATTGAGGGGGAGGGAGACACCCTGCCAAACAATAGCCACCAGAACTTATACAGCAGCCCACAGTGCACTACAGCAGAGTCCCGATTTAAATGAAAGGCCAACACAATTTTTGGCAAAAATTATGGAACAGGTCGTAACACGACTCATGGTGAAGGATCAAGTACGGTTCCCTGCATGAAAGAGCCACCAACTCCAACACCCTTCTAGGCGAGGCGATAGCCATCAGGAAGGCTAGCTGCCGTAACAGCAAGTCTAATGGAAATTTCCTTAATTAGGTTCAAATGGTTGTTTCTGTAAGGCTCGATTCACACTAGCGCTTTTTTTCATGCATTTTGCAGAAATGCAAGGACATTTTTTTTTAACATGGGTCCCTATGGAACATGTTCACATCAATGCATTTTTGTGCCTCTGCGTTTTTTGGAAAGGGTCGGGGACTTTTTTTCATGCAAAATGCAGCATTTTGCATGCAATAGAAGTCAATGTACCTGCATCAAAAACGCAAGTACTGCTTTTTTACTGCGTTTTTACCGAGATTTGCAGGGTTTTTTTCCTTCATTTTTTTAACTGTATATATCTGGTTGCTAAGCAACCACAGTGTAAGAAAAAAACCTGCAAAACGCAGCAAAATCGCATGTCCAAAAACACGACAAGCACCGCAAAAACGCTAAAAAGCAACATGCATAGATGTGAATCGAGCTCAACACAGACAGCACCAAGTTCAAGTCCCAAGGACACGTAGGGGGGGGGGGGGAAGCAAGCGAGTTGCTCCTTGCATAAAGGTTTGCATCAGTGAATGGGAGGCTAAAGCCTTTGGTAGAATATGGATAGGGCCGAAACTTGACCTCTGATTGTACTCAAAGCCTATTTGATTTCCACAGCTGACTGCAGAATAGGTGATTGGGCGAATTCTCTCTATTTCCAAGGATGTCATTTTCTGGCTTCACACCAAGCAATACAAGTCTTCCAGACCTTATGATAAATCTTCCTAGCGATAAGCTTTTCTAACATTCACTAGAGTAGACACCACTGGTCCCAAGATCCCACGGCCCTTTAATACCTTGGCTTCAATAGCCATGCCATCAAATTTAGAGAATGTAAATTGAGGTGGAATATAGGACCTCAAGACAGTAGATCAGGGTGACGTGGAAGCATCCATGGCCCGTCTATTGTCAGTATTACATTCTCCAGGAACCAGGGCCTTCTGGGCCAGGCTGGTGCTACCAGAATGACTGGAATCCATTCTCTCCAAATCTTGCGCAACAAATGTGGAAGGAGAGGGATCGGAGGGAAAGCATAAACCAGGGAGTACTGGCTCTCTGGAACTATCAGAGCATCTGCTCCAGTTGCCAGAGGATCTCTTGTTTGAGACACAAACTGCTGTAGCTTGTTATTGAACCTGGATGCCAGTAGGTCGACCTCTGGCCATCCAATGTTGGCAAACTTCCTGGAACACCTCTGGGTGTAGGGACCATTCCCCCGGGCAGATCTGCTGGCGGCTGAGAATCTGCCTTCCAGTTCTCTACTCCCAGGATATGGACTGCCAAGATTATTGGCACATGTCCTTCTGCCCAGGCTAGTATGTAGTTCACCTCTTTCAGAGCTGAATGACTGCCAGTACTGCCTTGTTTTATATAGGCCACTGCCGTGGCATTGTCGGACTGAACCCTGATGGGGCAGTCCCAAAGCGCCACCGTCCAGGATCATAGGGCCAGATGTACTGCAATTCTAGGATGTTGATGGGCAGGATCTGCTCTGCCTCTGACTATTTCCCCTGGGCTGTGTGCCCGTCTAGGGTCACTCCCCAGCCTGAGAGACCGGCATCTGAAGTCAGTACTCTTCGAGTTACCGGGAGAAAGGATTTTCCCTTTCGCAGGTTCTTATCCTGCAACCACCAGTTTAGGCTTAAGGATGCCTGAGGAGATAGGCACATCAGATAATTCAGGGCTTTTCTTCCTCTGTTCCAAGCCAACAAGATGTCTTGTTGTAAAGGCCTGCAATGGAACTGGGCATAGGGCACTGCCTCAAAAAAGGAGGATACCATCCTCCCTAGAAGGAGCCAAATGGCAGAGCCAAATGGAGGGTTGTCTGGTGTCCCTTAACTGACGCACCTGATCCTTCAGGGCACAGATCCTTACGGGTGGCAAGAATACTCTTGCTTGGATCGAGTTTAGAATCAGACCTAAATATTTTAGACTTTGAGCTGGTCTCAAGGCTGACTTTTCAGTATTTATGATCCAGTCTAAGCTTTTCAGATACCTCACTGTGTATGTTATGCTCTGTTCTAGAGCCTGTACCGAGTGATCTCTGAGCAGGAGGTTGTGCAGATACCCAAGCACCAGGATCCCTAAAAGACCCAGTACTGGTGCTAGGACCTTTGTAAACCCCCGGGGAGCTGTAGCAATCCCAAAGGGTTCGAGCCACAAACTGAAAAAATGACGTTCCTCTACTGCAAAACATAGGAACCTCTGATGACGCTGAAAGATAGGTACGTCCAAGGACGTGTCCTTTATAATCGATGGAGGCTAAAAAGGCCCCCTGTTAAAGGAACCCGCCCTGACACTGATAAGTTTGAGGAAGCAGCCACTGGGTTTTTAAACTAGGCACGTTTGGTGCCTTTCTTCACAGGAAGTAGTGAACTCTTCCCTCCGGAAATCTTTTGGATATATTTGTCCAAGTGATCACTGAATAAATATTCCCCCTGAAACGGGAAACATGACAATAACTTTTTACAAGGAAGCTCGGCTGACCAGTTCTTAACCACTTCGCGCCCAGGCCAATTCTGACATTTCTCTCCTATTCATAAATTCATAATTTTTTTGCTAGAAAATTAAATAGAACCCCAAAACATTATATATTTTTTTAGCAAAGACCCTAGAGAATACATTGGTGGTTGTTGCAACTTTATCTCGCATGGTATTTGCGCAGCAATTTTCCGCACACTTTTTTTTCAGAAAGAAAAAAAAAAAACCCACACCACAGTAAAAAGTTAGCCCAATTTTTTTGCAAAATGTGAAAGATGAAGATACGCCGAGTAAATAGATACCCAACATGTCACGCTTCAAAATTGTACACGCTCGTGGAATGGCCCTAAACTTTGGCATTTAAAAATCCCCATAGACCCTTTAAATTTTTTTACTGGTTACATGTTTCAAGTTACAGAGGAGATCCAATTCTACAGAGGAGATCCAATTCTAGGGCTAGAATTATTGCTCTCGCTCCAACCTTCGCGGCAATACCTCACATTTGTGGTTTGAACACCATTTTCATATGTGGGCGGGACTTACGTATGCGTTCGCTTCTGCGTACGAGCTCACGGGGACAGGGGCGCTTTACTTTATTTTTTTATTTTTATTTTTTTTAAGTGTCAAACTAAAAAAAATAAAAGATGGATTACTTGTATTCCTATTACAAGGAATGTAAACATACCTTGTAATAGGAATATGGCATGATCGGACCTATTTTCAGTGAGATATGGGGTCAATAAGACCCCACATATCACCTCTAGGCTCAGGCTGGGAAGCCGAAAAAAATAAAAATAAATCAGATCATGGCTTCCCAGCCGAGGCGGAGCAATTATTTGAATGCAGAGGCCAGGCGTGACGTCATAACATCACGCCCAGCCTCCGAACGATCATATCTATGATCGCCATCCGGGGGCCGGTGGATCCTGTGTCCGACTCACCGATGGAAGCGGTGAGTTGGTAGAAGCACCGGAGGGCGGCGGGAGGGGGGGGGGGGAAGATGTCCCCTCCCGCAAGAATGATCAAGTGGCAGAACAGCCGCTATGATCGTTATGGTGCAGGGAATCGCTGGCTGAAAATGCCTATATCTGAATGATGTCTGTAGCCTCAGGCATCATTGAGATATACCCCCGGAAAGTCGAGGCCGTCCCAGGACGTCCTTAAGCCATAAAAGTCTGCTCATATGTACAGATAAGAGAGCCAGACAAGAAACCTGCAAAAATCTGCTGTAATGAATCCTTTAACCACTTGCCCCTTTAGGTCTAGGGTACCCCCTCCCAAATAAAGATTTAACCCCTTGATCACCCTGTCACCAGTGTCCCTAAGCAATCTTTTCTGATCGGCTTATTAGTGCCACAGGTGACACTAGGTAGCCAGATAAGTATTTAGGTTCGCTGTCAGCTTTTTATAGCAGCGGGTACCCCCATATACTACCCAATAAAGGTTTTAACCCCCTGAGTGCCCCTTAGTTAACCCTTTCACCAGTGATCACCGTATAACCGTTACAGGTGTCGAGTCTTAGTTTTTTATAGTGTCAGGGCACCCGCCGTTTATTTCCCAATAAAGGTTCAACTCCCTGATCACCCAGTGGAAGATCAGTTAGTGCCAGTACCGCTAACACCCATGCACGCAGCATACACCTCCCTTAGTGGTATAGTATCTGAACAGATCAATATCTGATCAGATCTATACTAGCATCCCAGCAGTTTAGGGTTCCCAAAAAACGCAGTGTTAGTGAGATCAGCCCAGATACCTACTAGCATCCGCCTTGCCCCTCTGCCCAGCCCAGCCTACCCAAGTGCAGTATTGATCGATCACTGTCATTTACAAAACACATAACTGCAGCATTCGCAGAGTCAGGCCCGATCCCTGCGATCGCTAACAGTTTTTGTTAGCGTTTGAATCAGTTGCTAACAGTCAAGAGCTTTTTTTTTACCTGTGTGAGTCTCACAAGTGTACCACTAAATTTAGAGCCCAAAATGGCAAATTGAAGGTACACTAGTGAAGAGGCCTACACATTTCTGAGCACGACAGATAGTGAAGAGGAAGTCACTCATTTGTCCAATTCAGGCTCAGAATATGATCCTGTAGACAGCAGCTCCATGACAGATAGCTCCGACGACTGAGTTATGGTCCCTGCCAAGGTCAGGTGTACCATCCCCCGATCGTCTTCTGCCGTTGAGGTGCAAGAACTGCAGGGCTCTCATATGGAGCAGAGAAGTACTAGTGCCGCTATTCCTTCTGGTGAACTGGCAAGCACCAGCGGCCTAGTACACCCTGGTAGTAATCAAACCAGCACTGCAGTATCACGTGGTGACGTGACGAGTCCCATAAGTGCCGTTCAACTGGTGAGGTGGCAAGCACAAGTAGTGTCCTGTTGCCACCAAGAAGACAAACACAGGCCCATCGAGCCCATCATGCCCTTCCTGCTGCATTCGCCAATCCTAATTGGGAACCCTCCACTTCTGCAGCACCCGTAACCCCCCCCCCCCCCCCCCCCCCCCCAATTTGTATGCTCATCAATACAATCGCCACTATTCCCCTTGCCAGAGATTGGAAACAAATTACAGTCTCCGAATTTAAGAGCCTTCTGGGCCTTTCCCTCGACATGGGCATAGTTAAAAGGAGTATGTTGCGGTCATATTGGTCCACTGACCCAATTTACCATATGCCTGTGTTCTCTGCCTCCATGACCAGGGCAAGATACGAGCAGATCTTGCAGTTCATGCAATTCGTTAACAACGAACTCAGTCGTCCTCGTGGAGACCCTGGATACGATCAGCTCTACAAAATTCGGCCCCTCCTAAACCACTTCAACCAACATTTTGTGGAATGGTTTACTCACCATCAAGTTGTCTGCATTGAGGAGTCCCCGATGAAGTTTTTCGGGTCACTTATCATTCAAACAGTATCTTCCCAGCAAGCGTGTCAGAGACCGGGTCAAAATGTAGAAGCTCTGTGACAGGGCCACAGGCTATACATGTAGTTTTATGGTTTATGAGGGAAAAAGAGTCTGCCCAGATTACATAGTGAGCGCTGGCAAGAATGTGTGCGACTTGGTGTAACCTTTATTCCGAAAGGTTTACCACTTGTACGTGGACAATTATTACACAAGCGTGGCACTTTTTAGTCACTTATTTGATCATCAGATTAACGCATGTGTGTACCGTGGCTTGTAGATTCCCATTTTAGGCTGGGGGAGAGAGCCTGCTTCAAGTGAAATAACTTGCTCGCTATGAAGTGGAGGGATAAGAAGAACGTTTTTGTTCTTACCTCCCTTCATGCAGACAAGAGAATCCAAATTACTACAGTGACTGGTGTTGTAGAGAAACCCCTCTGTGTCCACGAATTTAACCAAAATATGGGAGGGGTGGACCTCAATGACCAGTTGTTGGCGCTGTACCTAGTTGCCTGTAAGGCCAGACGCTGCTACAAGAAAGTGTCTATTTAAATTGCCTTTGCTGAACGCTCATGTGCTATTCAGAGCTTTAGGATGGACTGGATCCTTCCTTAACCCCTTCATGACTAAGCCTATTTCTGACATTTGTGTTTACAAGTTAAAAAAATCTGTATTTTTTGCTAGAAAAATTACTTAGAACCCCCCAAACATTATAATATACGGTTTTTTTTAGCAGAGAATCTAGAGAATAAAATGGGAATTGTTGCAATATTTTATGCCACACGGTATTTGTACAGTGGTCTTTTAAATGCAACTATTTGGGGGAAAATAAAAAAAAATCTCCACAGGCGATATTTAAAAAAAAAACAAAAAAAAAAAAAAAAAAAAAAAAAAAAAACACAACAACGATTACTAGGTTAGAGTTACAGAGGAGGTCTAGTGCTAGAGTCATTAATCTGATGATCACAGCTATACCCAGCATGTGTGATTTTAACACCATTTACATATGCGGGCGTGACTTCCATATGCGTTTTCTTTGCTGCGTGAGCTTGCGGGGACGGGGAATCGCTTTTTTTTTTTTATCACTTTTATTGCTGTCACAAGGAATGTAAACATCCTTTGTAAAAGTAAAAGGTGGTGACAGGTACTCTTTATGGAGAGATCGGGGGTCCTCTCTTGTTCTGCTCTTTACTGTATTCTATTCTGCAATGTTTTATCATGTTTGCTTTTCAGGTATGCAGTTTGTTTATACTTTACTGTGTTTTATTGTGAACCAATTTTTGTTTTCAGGTACGCCATTCAGCTGTAGCGTGGATTTATCCATCTTGACAGCAACAGTGTTTGCGCCCACGATACATAAAGGCGCAACTCCAGCGTGGCGATTTCACCACTACAGCAAAAAAAAAAAAAAAAAAAAAAAAAGGAAGGAGCATATATGCCGAAGCATGGAGGACAAGCGATTTGCGCCTAACTTTTGTCGAATTGTCAAATTTGTATATTTTAGGCACAGATTGTGTTAATTTTTTTACTATTTTTTTGTATTTGCTTTGCAGGTATGGCAAATGGATATAGTCAGCTCCTGAACAGCACGCGCTATGAGTTTTTCGAAGTTAAAACTTTGATTAAACTGCAGTTTGGTTATATTTGTCTAAATTGGACCTCTGCATCAGTCTGACTGGACTGAGATGTTCAGCCTGGCCACAGGGGGCACCGGCTCTTGTGGCAGGCGTGGAACTATGGTCTGGTTAGGTAATTAAGTTACTCTCTTTCGGAGCCAGGTCAGTGGGAGTGGCCCTCTCGCTGTGCCCTCTGGGAGAGGGTATTTAAGATGCGGAAGTCACGTGGTTCGGGGTTCCGGTCCAGTATGATGTGCCAATTACATGGTCCTGGTCCTCCTGACCAGCCCCCAGGAAGGTATGGCCTGGGGTGCGGATCCACCCGACTTTAATGTCTTGGGGCTGGCTAGCCCGAGGCAAGGAAACTAAAAGGAGGATTCCGAGGTGGTTGGGTGCCGTCTCCGGTTCGGGAGAGAACCAGTGTACTTCAAGCATTCCAAGGGAGGACTCTTTAGAAGAGCACCACGTACGGGTTGGTTTTCTTAAGAGCCTGGAAGGGCTGAAGTAACAAAGAGAATCCGGACTTGTGGATATCGCCAAGAGGGCTGGAAGATCCAGGTATCCTACAAGTGTTCTAAAGCTTAGTTTCCTTACGCGTTCTGCAACAACGTCTGTGACAAAGACTTTGTTCCCGAGTAAGCACCTTGTTGGCCTCTAGGCCTTGTGAGAGAGGGATTGTCCAACTTGAGTGTTCATCCAGCTGCGAATGGCTATTCTCTGGATGCAGTCAAAGTAAGCAAGTTCTCTAACTTTTTTTGGACTTTGACATAAGAGTACCTGAACTTCCTTTTCCAACCCTCTGATCCCAAGTTGAAAGACTGTTGTATTGTCTGAGTTTGCAAATAAAATCCATTCAAGTGGATCTATTGTCAGTCTCAAGTTACTGGGCCATCTACCACGGGACATCCCCTAGACGCGTCACAAGGAGAACGGAAAGGTAACGGTAAGCCCAAAAATAACCAGCAGCTCCTTCGGGGGTTAGTGTAATATTATTATTATTATTATTATTAATAATATTATTATTATAAAATGAGAGGCTTCTCATCCAGGATTACCTGTAGATTGTTCAGCGTAAACCTACATGGATAACAATCCATGTAATAAACAACCCAATCTAAGCGTTACCTTGCTATATTAACAAGAAGTGTTTATTGTTCTTGATTTGGGGTGGGTCAGTTTAGAAATCATAATTAGTTCCATTGAAAACAAATATTCTGTAATGAAATGAAAACACATAATTCACAAACCCACATGAGCGACTTACAGCCCCGGGGAGAATGGATGTTTATTGATACAACAGATTAGAGGCCTGTATTGTGGGAATAGCATCCCCATATCAAATACACAACTGACTTGGAGTGTTTACTACAGCCAGGCTATTTTCTTTAGAAGCGTAATTGTTTTTTGATCTACATGATCTCACCCATGTTCTGTGCCATGTGACCTCCCTTTACACCCCTTATTTTGTACAACTTCTCTTTGAAATGTTTTGCCTCTGGGGTCAACAGTACAAAGGTGTGCATAGAGAACAGTGAGTGTTCACACACAATCTGACCGTCTTCAGGCACCGGTGCACATAAACATGAATGGCAGGTGTTTTGTGACCTGCCCAATATGCCCTCATGTTATGGAGATGAGGAGATGTTGTGTTCTGTAGTCCAGGAGGATAGTAGATATGTTGGGATGTATGGCTGTACTGTCTTAACTGTCCCCGATTTGGAACAAGTCCCTCTTTCCTTCTCATTTGCCCCTCATTTTGGACCGATTTATCTACCTGTATCATAAATACACTATTTTTCTACCAAAAAGGGTTTCATAGTGTAATGCTGCATACACACGATCGGAAATTCGGCCAGCAAAAGATTGAGAGCAGGTTCTCTTTCGGTCGGAAAAAGGTCAGACAGGAAATTCCGACACGCAAAATTCCTACGCATGCTCTGAAACAATTCAATGCATGCTCGGAAGCATTGAACTTAATTTTCTCGGCTCGTCGTAGTGTTGTACATCACCGCGTTCTTGACGGTCAAAAGTTCTGAGAACTTTTGCGTGACCGTGTGTATGCAAGACAAGCTTGAGTGGAATTCCGTCGGAAAAAAAGCATCCCAGTTTTTTCCCCTGACAGAAAATCCAATTGTGTGTACAGGGCATTAAACCTTTGTCCAAGTTCTAAATTGCTGCATTTGTACATTTCAAAAGCCAATATAAAAAAAGGAATAGTAGTGGTTATAAAAAAGAAAGAAGAAGAAAGTGTAGGTTTAACCAATCGTTTTTGCATATGAATTCTCCTTGTAAGGGGGCCTTCTAAGAATACATACTTTTTTTAATAAAAAGGTCCTTCATTCCCATCTCAGAAAGTTGTGAGGTATGGGTACAGCTCATATGGGCTGGTCATCAATTTCACCGCTCACATATACATACATACACAGTGGTTCTCTTGTGCTGGATCACGTACTTAGCACCCCTTAGGGACACCCTCGAAAAGCGTCATCTGCTTTTGGACTACACATCCCACCACTGTAACTGGCCAGCTGATCTTGCTGGATGATGCAATTGACGGACTGTACATTACATGCTTGACTTTATATCCTCGTTTGAGTACAGAATTTTTAGCCTTTATACAGTAAAGCGTTACAAGGCTTGTGCGCCCTCTGTCTTTTTCTTTTTAGAATTTGACTAGTGAAGATTCTCTTATACCATTCTTTTCAGCTTACTGCACAGCCATCTCTTTAGCTCAGGAGTTTGACTTTTTTCCCTGTACTAACCGTTTGATCGCCCCCAATTTTAATCCCTTCCAAGCCAGTGTCATTAGTACAGTCACAGTGCATATTCTTTTAGCACTGAACACAGTTTGTAGTCACTACAACTTTTACGCAAACCAATGTACGCTTATTGGGAGGTTTTTTTTGTTTTTTGTTTTTTTAAACAAGCAAAAAAAAAAAAAATATATATATATATATATATATATATATATATATATATATATATATATATATATATATATATATATATATATATATATATATATATATATATATATATATATATTTTTTTTTTTTTACTGGATATGTTTTATAGCAGGAAATAAAAAATAGTTTCTCCAAATTGTCACTTATTTATAGAGAAAAAATTAAATAAAAAATAAAATACGCAGTGGTGATCAGATACCACCAAAAAGAAAAGTTCCATTTGTGGAAAACAAAAAAAGAAAATAAATCTAAGATGCAATTTTATTTGGGTACAGCGCCACAGCATGACCGTGCAATTGTCAGTTAAAGCAACGCAGTGATGCATAGCAAAAACTTGCCTGGTCATGAAGGGGGTGGGGGTAAATAAAGGGGTCCATGCCATAAGGCGAGAGTGATTAGTTAGACCGGAGGTGGAGGGAATGTCACACTACTGTGGAAAAAAATAAATATAAATAATAATTACATCAGTGCTACAGTTTGAATTTATAACGTATTCGTGTGAACTGTGAAGTTAAGTCATGGACTGTGTCGGGTGATTGTATATAGCGTATACCACATTTACCACTGACTAATGCAGAGTTGCAAGGAAATCGGGTAAAAATAGTTGGATCTGTATGTGCGTTATAATTAATTGAAATTAGACGATAAAAAAAAAAAAAACACAACACACAACACAATAACAAAATAAAACACATACATACGTGTGTATGTATATATACAAGTTATTTTGTTATAATCGTGTTGTGTGTGTTTGTTTTTTTTATCGACTAATTTCGATTAATTATAACGCACATCCAGATCCAACTATTTTTACCGGATTTCCTTGCATTGCAACTCTGCATTAGTCAGTGGTAAATATGGTATACGCTATATACAATCACCCGACACAGTGTATGTATATGCAACAAAAATGAAATTTTTCGTGAGATACTTCCCAATAGCAACACGTCTAAAGGGATGCAGTCCCTGACAATTTCCTCATTAGAACCCTGCAGGTGCAGCAGCTGATTATGATGAAACACTCCCATTAGATTCATATTCCACATGGACACAGACACAAACACAGGGATTTCTTCAGAGCAAAAAGGTGGGACTCTGCAACAAAGTTTGTTTAAATCCTTGTAATGTACACTGATCATCCAGAGGGGGGGAAGGTTATTTTCTCAACAGTAGAGTTACACTGTAAGAACCGAAGAAGAACTGGTAAACCTAAACAGGAGCTTACTTGCATTTTTTTTTTTTTAAAGAGACGAAACATAAGGAAAGGTGTATATATTACAGAAATGGGTTTACTAGCAAGCCAGTTTTGGGTAATGTCTGCACAACTCAGAGGCTTGAGGTATTTTCCCCTGCCCGATTCCATGACTTACATTGTACCAAGGCATTGCCATTGAGGCACGGTTTGCAATAATAGCCAACGATCAGGCATGAGGAAGTGATTATGTATATTTAGCGATCAACCACAGGCAAAGTTAGCGGTCCCAACTAAACCTCAACTTTAGTTAAGTCCAGACGTTTAATATGATCCCTCCATACATCGGTGCTCACCTTGTACAGGGCTGGTGTAGTTGGCCTTGGAGTCAGAGGGTGCAGGCGGTGACAGACAGATGCTGCTCTTCTTGTGGGGCGATGCCAGTATAGTGGATGGTGCCCTCTTCCCTTCTCTCCTCTCCCAGTATGACGACTTTATCTCCCTGCCTAATTGGATAGGAAACAGTCACTTCCTGTACAATTTCAGCCCACAGCAACAGAATTTCACAGAATGCTGCTTACTAGACATGTAGAAGAAATGACCAGTAAGCCAATTCTATCCATAACATACCAAGTAGTACAGATGCACAAAATCTACTACTACATATGATTATAGTCAAAGGATGTGAAAAAAAAAAAAAATTTGCTGCTTTCTTTCCCTGAATTCAGCCTTTTAATCTTTCTCATAAGCCAGTGGACGACAACACTGAAGAAATGACACTTTGTTATAATGTAAAGTAGTGAGTGTGCAGCTTGTATAACAGTGTAAATTAGCTGTCCCCTCAAAATAACTCAACACACAGCCATTAAATGTCTAAACCACTGGCAACAAAAGTGGGTACATTCCCTAAGTGAAAATGTCCAAATTGGACCCAATTAGCCATTTTCCCTCCCCGGTGTCATGTAACTTGTTAGTGTTACAAGGTCTCGGGCAGAAATGGGGAGCAGGTGTGTTTAATTTGGGGTTATCGATCTCGCTCATACGGGTCACTGGAAGTTCAAAATGGTACCTCATGGCAAAGAACTCTGAGGATCTGAAAAAAAAAAAAAAAAAAAAAAGAAAAGAATTGTTGCTCTACATAAAGATGGCCTACGCTATAAGAAGATTATCAAGACCCTGAAACTGAGCTGCAGCACGGCGGCAAAGACCATACAGCGGTTTAACAGGACAGGTTCCACTCAGAACAGGCCTCACCATGGTCAACCAAAGAAGTTGAGTGCACATGCTCAGCGTCATATCCAGAGGTCGTCTTTGGGAAATAGACATATGAGTGTTGTCAGCATTACTGCAGGGGTTGAAGGAGTGGGGGGGTCAGCCTGTCAGTGCTCAGACCATACGCTGCATCAAATTGGTCTGAATGGCTGTCGTCCCAGAAGGAAGCCTCTTCTAAAGATGATGCACAAGAAAGCCTGCAAACAGTTTGCTGAAGACAAGCAGACTAAGGACATGGATTACTGGAACCATGTCCTGTGATCTGATGAGACCAAAATGAACTTATTTAGTTCAGATGGTATCAAGTGTGTGTCGCGGCAACCAGGTGAGGAGCACAAAGACAAGTGTGTCTTGCCTATAGTCAAGCATAGTGGTGGGGGTGTCATGTTCTGGGGCTGCACGAGTGCTGCCGGCACTAGGGAGCTACAGTTCATTGAGGGAACCATGAATGCCAACATCTACTGTGACATACTGAAGCAGAGCATGATCACCTGCCTTGCTAAAGAAACTGAGGATAAAGGTGATGGACTGGCCAAGCATGTCTCCAGACCTAAACCCTATTGAGCGTCTGTGGGGTATCCTCAAATGGAAGGTGGAGGAGCGCAAGGTCGCCAACATCCACCAGCTCCGTGATGTCATCATGGAGGAGTGGAAGAGGACTCCAGTGGCAACCTGTGAAGCTCTGGTGAACTCCATGCCCAAGAGGGTTAAAGTAGTGCCAGAAAATAATGGTGGTCACACAAAATATTGACACTTTGGTCCCAATTTAGACATTTTCACTTAGGGGTGTACTCACTTTTGTTGCCAGTGATTTAGACATTAACCAGTTCCCGACCGGCACACGCCGATGTACGTTGGCAGAATGGCATGGGCAGGCATATTGGCGTTCAGGTACGTCCAATCTTTATTGCCGCCCTGCCATCGCTCGCATGCCGGTTGGGACCCCCGTGAGTCCGGTCGCGGATCCCATGGACTATTGCCGCGGGCATACCCACGATCATGTCACAGGGCGGCTGAACGGAGAAATGCTGTTGTAAAAAACATTTCCCCGTTCTGCCTAGCAACTAGTGATGCCGATCTCTGCTCCATGTGATTGGAGCAGAGATCAGCGTTCACTAAAATGAAAGCCCAGCCCCCAACAGTTAGTAACACACCCCTAGGAACACTTAACCCCTACACTGCCACCCACTGGTTAACCCCTTCACTGCCAGTGTCATTTACACAGGAATCACTGCATTTATATAGCAGAGATTGCTGTATAAATGACAATGGTCCCAAAAATGTGTCAAAAATGTCCGATGTGTCCGCCATAATGTCGCAGTCACAATAAAAAAATAAAATAAAAATAAAAATCGCTGATAGCCGCCATTACTAGTAAAAAAAATTAAAAATAAAAAAAAAATGCCATAAAACTATCCCCTATTTTGTAGACTCTAACTTTTTTTTATTTTGTAGACTCTAACTTTTTTATTTAATATAACAAAAAGTAAAAAAAAAAAAAAAAATCGTTTTTTTCAAAATTGTCGCTCTATTTTTGTTTATAGTGCAAAAAATAAAAACCGCAGGGGTGATCAAATACCACCAAAAGAAAGCTCTATTTGTGGGAAAAAAAGGACACCAAATTTTGTTTGGGAGCCACGTCGCACGACCGCGCAATTGTCAGTAAAAGCGACGCAGTGCCGAATCGCAAAAAGTGGTCTGGTCTGAAAGTGGTTAATGGCTGTGTGTTGAGTTATTTTGAGGGGACAGCAAATTTACACTGTTATCCCAGCTGTACACTCACTACTTTACATTGTAACAAAGTGTCTTTTCAGTGTTGTCACATGAAAATATAGAATAAAATATTTACAAAAATATGGAGGGGCGTACTCACTTGAGATTGTATGTAAAAATAAAATTCTGATCACTTATTGCTGTCAGACGGAATGTATACATCCCTTGCAAGAGTAATAGGCATGTGACAGGTACTCTTTTAAGACCCCAAATCCCTCTTTTGCACTTAAAAGCATTCAGATAACCAATTTTAGCCGTTTTGAATATGGTCATTTTTCTAATGTGGCACCTTTAAGTCTTCTGTAACCCGGAAGTGATGTCGTGACAAAATCGCTTCTGGGTTACAGCTTCGTTCGGGTCTCCAGCCAGCGGACGTGCCGGCTGGTCGCTGAGGCCTCCTGGTGGGACGGGAGAGCACGGAAGAGCAGCAGAAGGCAGACTTGGGATATCCCGCTGCTGTTATCCCAAGAAATCCGACCGGATTAAAATGTCTGTGGGCCGGGTGCACACGAATTTATCACATGCATTGGTGGACCAAAAATTTTGCAGCGGTGGGCTGTAGGTTGCCAACCCCTGGTTTAAACCAGCCTGTCAAAAAAAAAAAAAAATATATATATATATATATATATAATATAAATTTTTTTTTACTTATTAACTGTCCCTCCATTTTAACCCTCAACTTACCCACTTAAATAAGCCTTAATTACCTCCTTATTCTCCTTCATTTAATTATTTTCCTACTTTTTTTTACTTCCATTTTATAAATTATTAAAAATTATATATAAAAAGTTTGCTTCAATCATTAATATTTTTAGACCTTTAACATATTTACATATTTCACATTGGAAAAAATAAAAAAATATATACACATTTAGACCTCATGCCCACTGATGTTTACAGGCACTTCTTTTGAGCATTTTTTGCAGCTTAAAAATGCCTTTCCATGTTAGCCTATGGCCTCATTCCCACCATGGCTTTTTTGAGCTGTAAGGGGCATAGGCGTGTTTAAGCTCCCCAAAAAAATAAAAATAAAATAAATAAAAAAAAAAAACAGGACCAGCAAGTTCTGAGGCTCCAGCGCTAGAGCTATAAAAACGCCAGTAAAAAAGGTGTTCAACGTGATTTAAAAACGGGGCTTATACAGTGTTAAGCGTTTCTCTGTCTCTGTTCAAAATCACTGGTTCCCTATGGGAACCCATTGATTTGAATAGAAGACTCACCAGAAGTTGGATCAAGATGATCTGACTTGTGTGCTGAGAATCTTGAAGGGGAACCCCCCGACAAAATTTTGCATGAGGTTCCTTCCCCATAACATGGTATTGGTGCATAGTTAAAATATACTATACAACATCTGAGGGAGGGCGTTAAGCACTTTGCCCGAAACGGTTGCATTTTGGAAGAGAACATGACTTAACATTTTTATGGACTGGCAAGTGACTTCAGACAGGAGGATTATTTACTACAACAACCCCCCCCCTCCCAAAGGGCAAAAAGGTGGTAACCAGTAAGTATGAGCCGAACACTCCCCGGTTCGGTTCACACCAGAACCTTCGAACGGACCAAAAATTCGTACAAACTTTTTCTATGGGACTCGAACGTTGGAAATCAAAAGTGCTAAATTTAAAGGCTAATATGCAAGATATGCAACAGACAACACCAGCAATAAGGGGCATCTTCAGGTATATACTGTGCTGGAGGTACACAACACCCACTAACTCCTGCAGATGCCTGAGAAAAGAACACTGTCCCTGCCCATCTTGCTCTTTCCCTGCATGCAGGAACACACTACATAAGGCCGCTGCGCTGGCGGCCTTATATAGTGTAGGGCGTGTACTAAACCCCCTGAGCTATAATTGGACACAGGCATCCTGCCTGTGGCCAATTATGGCTCTCCTCACTGCCGGCGCTGTGATTGGCCACGCATGCGGGGGTCACAGTGCATGCTTGGCCAATCATGAGCCAGCAATGCACTGCAACGGCGTGGTGCACCGTGGGCCGTTCTTGCCACACGAATTTGATGAGAACAGTCCACAAAGTTCTAAATTCGCTGAACAGACGAACGGACGATGTTCGAGTCGAACACCGAGCTCATCCCTAGTGACCAGGCTGTATAGTCTGCCTACAATAGAGAAAAATCAGGTCACCAACATCACTCAGGGTTCTGCACCTCTCAGACTGTATGGACAGGGATACTCAATCCTTTTTGCAAGTAAGACTTCCCATAGGTTGATGGTGTTGCAAATTCTGTAGCGAGTTTGCTTTGGGTGATTTTGAAACCTGTGTAGCACAAGGGAGACTCCTCTTGCAGATTAGTGGACACCATAGATTTTAAATATACATACATTTACAGTATATATGGAAAGTATTCATAGCGCTTCACCCTTTCCACATAATGTTGTAGCCATATTGTAACATAATAAAAATTGATTCAATTCATTATTTTCCTCAAAATTCTACAAACAATACCCCATAATGACAACGTGAAAGAAGTTTGAACTCTGCAAATGTATAAATAAAAATAAAAAAAATAGTCCCATGTGCATAAAATACACACAGCCTTTGCCATGACACTCAAAATAGAGCTCAGGTGCATCCTGTTTCCACCTGTTGTAAACTCAGTTGATTGGACAGGATTTGGAAAGACACACATTTGTCTATATAAAAGGTCCCACAGTTAACAGTGCATGTCAGAGCACAAACCAAGTCAAAGTCCAAGGAATTTTCTGCAGACCTCCGAGACAGGATTAAATGGAGGCACAGATCTGGGGAAGGGTACAGAAAATTTTCTGCAGCAATGAGCACAGTGGCCGCCATCATCCATAAATGGAAAGAGTTGGGAACCACCATGACTCTTTCTAGAGTGGGCCGTCTGGCCAAAAACAGAGCGATCCTGGGGGGGGGGGCCCTTAGTCAAGGAGGTGACCAAGAACTCAATGGTCACTGACAGAGCTCCAGCGTTTCTCTGTGGAGAGAGCAGAAACTTCCAGAAGAAAAAAAATCTCTGCAGCACTGTACCAATCAGGCCTGTATGGTAGAGTGGGCAGACGGAAGCCACTACTTAGTAAGAGGCACATGACAGGTCAAGTTTGCCAAAAGGCACCTTTAGGACTCAGACCACGAGAAACAAAATTCTCTGGTCTGATGAAACAAGGATTGAAATGTTGGCCTTAATGGCAAACACCATGTCTGGAGGAAAGCCAGCACCGCACATCACCTGTCCAATACCATCCCTACAGTGAAGCATGTGGTGGCAGCATCATGCTGTGGGGATGTTTTTCAGTGGCAGGAACTGGGAGACTAGTCAGGATTGGGGGAAAGATGAATGCAGTACAGAGACATCCTTGATGAAAACCTGCGCTAGACCAAGACTGGGGTGAAGGATCATCTTCCAACAGAACAATGACCCTAAGCACACAGCCAAGATAACAAAAAGGAGTGGCTAGGGGACAACTCTCTGATGGTCCTTGAATGACCCAGCCAGAGGCCAGACCGTACACAGATGCTCCCCATCCAACCTGATGACGTTTGGAGAGGTCCTGCAAGGAAGAATGGGAGAAACTGCACAAAAATAGGTAGGCCTATTGTAGCATCATACTCCAAAAGGCTTGGGGCTGCAACTGGTGCCAAAGGTGCTTCAAAGGCTGTGAATACTTATGTACATGGGGATTTTTTTTGTTTTTTTAATAAAATTTGCAAAGATTTCAAACAAACTTCTTTCACGTTGTCCTTATGGAGTGCGGTTTGTAGAATTTTGAGGAAAGTAACAGGTTTAATCCATTTTGGAATAAGGCTGTAACACAAGAAAAAGTGACGTGCTGTGAATACTTTCCAGATGCACTATATACAAACACACACACACTAGCAACTGGACCGTTGCTCCCAGAGGAACACCTGAATGGTCAGGTTAGAAAACCTGTCTTTGTTGCTATATTCCTTGTTGTGGTAGCGCAGCACCATAATCCTCCAAACCACAGGTACAGTCATACATATTCATTCTGGCCTTCAGGTTACTCTGCGACACCAAGTTGAAGTACAAAAAAAAAAAAAAAAAAAAAAAAAAAAAAAAAAAAAAAAAGGGGAGAAGCTCTTACCTGTAGCAGATGAGGCTTTAACCCCTTCAGTCGTTGGGGTCTGGTGGTTACAATCAGGTGAACCAAACTCCAGCAATGCAGGAAGCCGTCCCTCCCTGACCGGTCTCTTGTTGGCTGAAAAGAAAAGTTCAGAGGTCAGGTCCTGGACCTTCCAGAAATACTGAATCATTCATCTCTGGCTGTAATAGTCAGGGATCGCGAGACACATTTGAAATGATTTTGCTCGCAGTCAAACAATTCCATTACCTGGGGGCAGATATCTGTGTAATGAGTGCAGAGGAGGGAGCAGGCCTGCCTTAACAAATTATAGAGTAAAGAATCTGTAACATGAGTGACGAGGTGGGGCCACGGAATGTATAGAGAACGTGTTCTACACAGGAGTATAATAAGAGCGTCATTCTGTACTGAGTACATCTAATAATAATAATAATAATAATAATAAATAATAATACCCACAGGTAGTCACGGTTTACACCGATGATTTCATTGCGGCTTGCCACTTCATTTAACAGAAATCTATGCAAGTCACAATTAAAGCGTCGCAATGTAGTGCAGGGACAATTTTTCATAATCTGAGTCGCAGCAATAGAAATGGTTCCATTACTGAAAATAGGCTGTGACTTGTCATGCAATTTGGAACGGTCAGGTACTAAATGAAAAGGACAAAATAAAATAGTTTTAATAAAAGAGGAGTTTGTTTTTTGTTTTTAACCAATAAATGCGTTTGCGGGCCCATTCACACCTTTGACCACTGCCTTGCTAAAGAAGCTGAGGGTAAAGGTGATGGATTGGCCAAGCATGTCTTGAGACCTAAACCCTATTGAGCATCTATGGGGAATGCTCAAACGGAAGGTGGAAGGGTGGAGCAGCGCAAGGTCTCTAATATCCACCAGCTCCGTGATGTCATTATGGAGGAGTGGAAGAGGACTCCAGTGGCAACCTGTGAAGCTCTAGTGAACTCCATGCCCATAAAAAAGGTGGGCACACAAAATATTGACACTATAGGCCCAATTTGCACATTTTCACTTAGGGGTGTACACACTTTTGTTGCCAGCAGTTTAGACATTAAATGGCTGTGTGTTGAGTTATTTTGAGGGAACAGAAAATTTACACTGTTATACAAGCTGTACACTTACTACTTTACATTGTAGCAAAGTGTCATTTCTTCAGTGTTACACTGTGTAGCGATACCACAGCACCCACTCTATAGCATTAACACACGAAAGCTAGTAAAACTGCTCCAGTTTACTGTGTTGGCACTGGGCCTGACTATTAACAAAATAAAAATATTCAAACACATAAAAAGCACTTTGCCTACTCAGGCACACTCACTAGATCATATACCAGTGCAAAGTTGGCAATTAATCACTTGCTTACTGGGCACCTATGTCCCCTTCTTGCCCAGGCCAATTTTCAGCACCGTCGCATGGCCATGCATCACTGTATCCATACAATTTTTTTTTTATAATTTTTCACACAAATAGAGCTTTCTTTTGGTGGCATTTAATTAGCACCGTTTTTATTTATTTTTTGCTAAATGAAAAAAAAAAAAAAAATAATAAATTACCAAAAACATTCCCCTCCCCCCCTTTTTTTCCAAAAACACCTTTTCATAGTGTGCTATAAAATTTTCCACCTTGACTGATGTGCGCTGATGAGGCTGCACTGATGGGCAGCACTGGTGGGCACTGTTGTGACTGCACTGATAATAAGTGCCGTTGTCTTTAACACAAGCCGGTTATCGTGTCTCTCTCTCTGCAGGTTGTCAGCAGGAAGAAAAGTGGATAACAGGCTTGTGTTTACTTCAGTGATCAGCTGTCATTGGACACAGCTGATCATGTGGTAAAGGGCCGCTGTGCTTGGCTCTTTGCCCCGATCACAGTACATGGGCAGCGCGATCACAGGATACCTTCCCGACAAACTGTAGCCGCCTTTCGGCTATATCGCAGGCAGAAAGTGGTTAAAATGAAAAGATCACCAAATGCAGACAGCTGAACTGAAAGCAAAAGCACTAATCTTTGTTCAACAAGCCACTAATCTCCCTATTTACCATGAAATGGGGGTAAACAAAGGCAGACATGTTTGATAGTCTAATCCTTCTAGTTTAGAATAGGCTGCTAGGTAAACTAAAATTTAGTTAGCTCCTATATAAACAGGGGCTGATTTCTTGGGGCCGTTCAGCGTCCCATAGGCCGCTGTTGTACTACTCCCCATTTTCTAGAAGAACAGTGGGAGGGAGTGCAGGACAGGCAGCCCGATTATTAATGGAACTCTGGCCAAAGGGAGGTGTGCCCAGAATGTGGAGGGAGAGCCCATAAATATTCTGAGTCCTGCCAGCCAAGCTGCAGAGTTCCTGGGTGCAGTCCTGCAGAAAAAGACCCCACATTTAGGGGGCTTCGTCCCTGGAGCAGAGCCAGCGAAGAAGCCAGGAAGAGGAGGTCTTTGAAGAGATTGAAGTTCCAGCTAGGCTAAGCTGGGGGGGGCCTACCAAAAGAACTGTATCCAGAGACTAAGCAGAGCCAGAAGGGAGTTGGTGGGAGGAAGCCCAACCATGCTGGGACTGAGTGAGTAACTGATCCTGCTATACAGAGAAGTGATTATCCAAGTTACTGTTCCAAGAAACACACCCCCTCCCCCCCCAAAAAAAAAAAAAAAAAAAAAAAAAAAAAAAAAAGCTGCATTTGGAGGAAACCGGACAAAAATTCCCAGCGATTCCTGCAGGGGTAGTGCTCATAGGTGTGCGTTACCTATTGCATTAGGGCATGCCCACCAAAGCCTAAAGCTGCTGAGAATGGTGGGTGTGGCCAGATTGCGTTTACAGTGGGAGGGGCTTAAAACAAAGCCTATCTGTACCCACAAAATATCCTCCCTCCCCATAGGGTGCTTTCACACCGATGTGGTGCAGTTTTCCCTCACCATGGGTGCACTGCAGTGTACCTGTGATTTGCATAGACTTATATTATGACTCACGGTTTTGGTGCGCTTTCTGAAACACAAACAAAATAAAATATAATAAAAAACACCACACACTGAAAAGCATGGTTTTGGTGCACTTTCAGAAAGCACATCAAAACCGTGGGGCATAATAGAAGTCTATAGCAAAGCTAACCTACATGAAAACTGCAGGCACACTGTGCTGCACCCATGATGTGGGAAAACCACACTGCATTAGTCTGAAATACAAGCCGACCGTTAATTACTGACCTCTGAAATTACTACTAGTGACCCTGGAACTCTGCTTCACTTAATACTGAGCCACTTGTGAGCTCTGCGTTAATACAGTAGATCAGAAGTCAAGGTCAAGTGGGGGCAGAGGTCAGTAGTGACTGGTTGACCTCTGCACTGTTTACTTCCAGTCTCCTCGCCCTTGTACTCAGGATACTGCAGCTCCAACTCCGTCCAGTAGAGAGGAGCCAAACTACAGCTACTCATAGCGCCACCCACTGTACTGTGAAGAGTCCCAGGAAGAACAGACATAAGTGAATCCTCTTTCTGCATCTCCCCTACAGCTGTGCTTGTTACAGGCAGCTACAGAGGAAACGCTGTTTATGCCAGGGAGTGGGCGGGTGCTAAGGACAGCATGGTGGGTAGGGACGAGGCTACGATTGGCCCACATTGGTTTTTAGCACCCACTCCCACTGGTACGTCGGCATTTAGCACCTGCCCCCTCTTGTAGAAAGCCACTCACTTAATCATGGCCTTGCCTCCCTACTCCCTGTGCCGGTGTTCTGTCAAAAACTTTCCGGCAATCGGATAGTGTCTGCCCCTACTGCGCAGGCGCAGCTCTTGCGCAGTACAGAGGAGACTCCGAAAGTGTCCGAAGAACGGCGCATGCGCACTGAGTCCAGGTGAAAGCCCCACCATCCAAGTGGACATACGGTTAGCATAGTAACAGGGCCCCTCGCGGGCTCTCCACGCTTCGGGCACGGCCTCGCTTTGCTCGGCTATTTTTATTCTAACCATGTCCACTTGGATGGTGGGGCTTGAACCTGGACTCACAGTGCAGGCGCTGTTCATTTTCGGAGACTTCCGCATGGATTGGCGGGACAAAGATTACATTGAAATGTCAGGATGGTCCCGCCCAATCCAGAGCACTTGGGCGGTATATGCACAGGGGGCGATTTATGCACTCCCTATAGTATTGCTAAAGAGTTAGTATATCTCTCTCTCCCTCCCCCCCCCCCCCCCCCATGCATCTACTGGACTTTTGGCCTGGCCCTGATAAAAAAAAAAAAAAAAAAGCTTTTAATGGATCTCCATGGACTATTAAACAAAGACATTTCACATAAAATGTAATCTTTTACACAATCCTCTGCTCACCATTAGAAGCATTAGTGAGGATAGGCACAGGGGACTCCACACGGCGTACACATAGGCCTCCTCCACTGTGCGGGCTGAGCTCAAACAGGACCGTGAGGTATCTATCGGATGTCTTTACCACTCGGAGGTTAGGTGGTTTCTCTCCTGTCACCTTTTCATCATCAACTGCTAAGAAAAAAAAAATAAAAAAAATATGGATATAATAAATGAACATTCCAGCAAGGTTTATGGATTTAGTTCCTGTATTTATACAGTGGCAGAATATCACAACACATCATACAGAGTACATGGAACTATTCAAATCAGTCTGGGATCCCTGATGGAGCTCAGGGTGTGGGCATGTGATATGGATCTTGTCGAGACCAATTTAGTCACATACCAGTTCACGCAAAAATAATATGTAGAGCACGCATTTTTTCATGCAAGCCAGGACCCAGAGATACAAGAATGCAACAACCGCTTCGCAAAATGCGGCATTACACTATGAACTAGGTAATAAAGTATTACTAAACCCAGGACCCTGCATTCACCATCTCTGATCTCCCGCAATGCATAGTAATGCAATTATTTTAGTAAATATAAACTACCAATACCTTTTCTCATCAGTATATAGCAGTTTTGTCGCTTCTAGCAGTGTCTGGTTAAAGCTTGTAGGAGGAGTTTTCATTCTCCTCCGATTGTCCTATGAGGCTGCAGGACCCCTGACCCTCTGTCTGGACAGTGCTGATTGCATGTGATCAATACAGAGCCACTCCCCCACGAAAAACACAAAACACAACTCTAGCAATAAAACACCAAACTGGGCATGTGCAAAGTGCTCCCAAGGCTCTGTTCGATTATCAGATATAGATTGGGGACTGTGGAAGAAGGGGGAGGATCAGAGAAGACAGCATCAAACTGCCTCTTTACACAATACAGAGGATTAACCACTTAGGTTCCACAGCAAGTTTAACAAGCATGCTTAACTGCATATACAGACTTTTACGGTTGTGGGTTTAGGAACACTAAGTGTAGTTAAATTCCCTATGGTTGTTGGTTTGCCTTACCTTGTAATGATGGGCCCATGTGTGTCTGCATTATCATGGCTGATTAATTCACCATGTATAGCTAGCCTGTCCCCATTTAGTAAACTGACAGGACAACATCTGGTTCCAGGTCATACTAGGTTGGATTTACTAAAAATTTAGAGTGACAAATCTGACACAGCCCTTCATGGAAACCAATCCGTTTATTCATTTTTATTTTTTTTGGTCAAAGCTTAATTGAACAAGCTGAAGTTAAAAGCCAATCGGCCACTATGTACAGCTGCACCTGATTTTGCACTCCAAACTTTCAGTAAATCAACCCCGCTGTGTCCGATGCAGGACTCATGTCTTCTGTGTTGCATTGCATGGTGAGCTCTCAGTAAAAATTTTCTGAGAGTTTGTGTCTCTGTCATATCCAATTACAGTTTAGCTCTCACCTGCAGAGCCCTAGACTGTAAGGCTTGCTTCACACCTATGCATTTTTAGTGCTTTTTGAATTTTCCAGATTTGCACTACAGTCCATTTACCATGGTTTCCTATGGAGCACGTTCTCTAGTGCAAATATGCATTTTTAGTGCTTTTTGCAGATTTGCACTACAGAACGTGCTCCATAGGAAACCATGGTAAATGGACTGTAGTGCAAATCTGGAAAATGCAAAAAGCACTAAAAATGCATAGGTGCGAATCCAGCCTAAAAAAAAAAAAAAAAAAATGGCCCAAATGTGTGGTCAGTAGAAGTGCCCATTGAATAAAAAGATGCTTCCAAGTGTAATCTTCAGGAAGGTTGGTCTAGTTTAGTGTACAGTACACATTTTAAATGGAATTTGGGAAACCGAATCCCGTTTTTGCAACCTCATCCTTTTTGCCATTGTTCACAACCCTAGAGCAGTGCAAGAATTTCTGGAAGACCCAGATGAGCACAGAGGGGGAGACCACGTGCCGACCCCCCCCATCGTGTAACTCTCCACATGTGCTACAATAGATTGCTTGACCCTACAAGTATCTAGCAAGCTTATGAAAAAGGGAGTACACACTTTTTGCCACACTTTTCACAGACAACTGAATACTACTCTAAAGCCTCGTACACACAATTGGATTTTTGGCAGAGAATTGTGTAATTGCCTAAAATCCGACCGTTAGTATGCTCCTTCAGACAACTGTTGTCCAACTTTCGGCCAACAAATGTTGGTTTAGCAGGCTAGTACATTTTCGGCAGACAACGGTCGGTTGTCAGATTTTCGTATCATGTGTGCACAAGTCCATCACACAAAAGTCCAAAGTACAAACAGGCATGCTCGAAATCAATGCTCACCAAACACGGCATAAGCAGAAGGTGCCGATCAAAGGCTGAAATTCCACATAGTACGTCACTACATTCGTGTTTGTTGGCCAACAATTGTGTGACCTTAGTATGCAAGACACAATCCAGGCACGTGCCCTTCGTCTGAGCGCTTTGCCAAAAATCCGATTGTGTATACTAGGCTTTAGAAGGATCTCTTGTGGTTTTTTTACCCCTCTTTCTCCTCTGCTCACCTGGAGAACCACTGACTCAGATTGTGGGATATGTAGTTTCTTCAAAGGAAATGTCAGTTCTCACACTATAGACAGGCATTTTTATAAATTTTTTTGGTTCGGGTTCCCCTGTGGGGGAATCCCATGCCATTTTTTATCAGTGAACTTTTATGTGCATTGCCGGGGACCGACAATTTATTATAGCCGAGAGTAGTTTTAAATGACTCTCCCCCCCCCCCCCCCCTTTAGAAATGTAATTTTGCTGTCAGACTGTTCTAAACACAGGAAACATGCGCCACTTTACAGGCATACTATAGACACCCCCCGGGTACAAAAGTTAAAGAAATATTACTTTTTTTATTATTTCACTTTAAGCATTAAAATCACTGCTCCCGAAAAAAAACAGTTTTTAAAACTTTTTGCATTGATACATGTCCCCTGGGGCAGGACCTGGGTCCCCAAACACTTTTTATGACAATAACTTGCATATAAGCCTTTAAAATTAGCACTTTAGATTTCTCCCATAGACTTTTAAAGGGTGTTCTGCAGCTTTTGAGTTTGCCGCGAACACCCCAAATTGTTCGCTATTCGGCATAACGGGCGAACTCATGTTCGACCCGAACATAAAGCCCATCTCCATACACTTTCTCAAAATTTTCAGCTCCCCTATGTACTTTTTTGCAAAAATATCCATGATTTCCTTTAAATCTATAGTCACTTAGTTTTCTTGTCCAAATCCACGTTTCCATGAGTAATGTCTTCTTCCTGATCAGACTGTAGGTCATGACACAGGAAGGAATTGACCAGCTGACCTCATTAGTACTCACCCTGCATCATCCACCCTCCCACTCACTGGGGCACTTTTTTTTTTTAATGAAATGCAAATCAGTTATCAACTCTCACACTAAATACACAATATACAATCAGATTGCATAGTGTATGGACAGAAACCCATTCATAACTCGGCATAGCAGGAATTCGCAATCCTACTTTTCTCATTTTAAGCAAGGTGTGGAGGTGTTGGAGCATTTTCACTCATCACACATAGGGCAGCCCTACACATAGCAAATCGCCCAAAAGCTTAAAATGTTTTTTTTTTTCCCCTTCTTTTGAGTGATCTTGGCGCGTTTTTTTTCACTGCCATTTTTGGTGCAACGCATTTCTGAAATGCAAGGAAACGCACATGTGAATGGAGCCTCGTTCTTGTGTTATCGCAATTTCAATTTCAGGCCCCATTCACATCTAGCATAGCGGGAGTGCACATTTTTGTCTTTTTTCCTGTGACACGCATAGGGCAGCCTGCCGATTTAAATTGGCTGCACTACATGTGGTTAATGGAACATTTTGGCATTTTGTGTTTTTACTGTGCGTTTTGTAGCATTTGCCCCTAGTTTTTTCACATGGCAAAATGTGTTTGCTTCTGTGTTTGGTGTGCCATTAACCACTTCCAGACAGCCGCACGCCGATAAACGTCCTAACTTTGAAAAGGGGAATATCGTTATGGCAGCAACTAGATTGCCATAACCCCGGTAACCTCTTCTTCGGCCGAAGGTCCAGTTTCTAATAGTGGTCTCTGTGGTGGATTTGCCACGAGATCACTTTTAAATCCGTGGCAGGAGAGGATCCCCCTCCCGCCGTGGCGGAGGGCTTGTGCGACTTGGAGACAAGTGAGGGGGGGAAGATGGCCCCCACCCATCCATAGGGCGGAAACGTCAAAACGTCACTTCTGCCATTAGGTATTATAAAGGGCAATTTTTAAATTGACAATTTTTTTTTTTTATTATTGCATTTTAGAGACTCCAGATCTCATATTTAAAGGAGGTCCTCTCATGCTCTTTTTTTTTTTTTTTTTTTTGGGACAATAAACAATAAATAAGAGCTCACGTGCAGAATCGAACGCATACGTGAGTAGCGCCCGTCTATGAAGACGGTGTTCAAAGGACATATTCATGGCATCGCCGTGATCGGTAGAGCGAGAGCAATAATTCTAGCCCTAGACCTCCTCTGCAACTCAATACATGCAACCTGTAGAATTTTTTTTAATCGCCGCCTATGGAGATTAAGGGTACAAGTTTGTCGCCATTCCACGAGCGGGCACAATTTTGAAGCGTGACATGTTGGGTATCAAATTTACTCGGCGTAACATTATCTTTCACAATAAGAAAATAAAAATAAATTATATGTAAATTTATTGGGCTAACTTTACTGTTTTTTTATTAAAAGTATTTTTTTTCCAAAGTGCGCTTGTAAGACCACGGCGCAAATACAGTGTGACAAAGTATTGCAACTACCGCCATTTTATTCTCTAGGGTGTTCCTCCCTAGCTCCCCCCCCCCCCGGTAATTTTCTAGCAAAAAAAAAAAAAAAAGGGTTCAAAAAGAGGCTCGGAACTTAAGTGGTTAATGGCACTAAAAGTACAACTAGTAATTTTAGGTGTATAAATATGGCCACACACTATGCCATCTGATTTATTTTTTATTTTGAATGAAATGCAAACACACACACACACGCACCTGGGAATGGGTGGGTGGACGACGCAGGGTGTGTGCTCATGAGGTCAGCTGGTCAACTCCTTCCCATGTCATGACCTAAATTCTGATCAGAAAGAAAGACATTATGACCCCTTTCACACTGGGGCGTTTTTCAGGTGCTTTAGCGTTAAAAAAAATAAAATAAAAAAATCCTGTAAAGCGCTTGAAAGAAGCCTCAGTTACAATCCCAATGTGAAAGCCCAAGTGCTTTAAGAGCCCTTTCACACTGCCAGCAGCTGAAAAACACTCGTAAACCCCTGCTAGTGGGCAAATAAAGGGTTAAAAGCACCCACAAAGTGCCTTGCAGGCGCTTCCCATTGATTTCAATGGGAAGAGGCGCTTTAGGATGCAGATGAGGCTTCTTTGAAGCGCTTTTTTTTATTTTTTTTTAATGCTAAAGTGCCTGAAAAATGCCCCAGTGTGAAAGGGGTCTAAGGGCCAGTTCACACCAGATGCAGTTCTGTGCAGTTCCGTTTTTTTCTGCACCAATACAGTCAGTTCCGGTCAGTTTCTGCACCAGAAACGGACTGCATGGTGTGAACTAGAGCCACTTTAATACATGGAAAACACTGTGCATGCATTTTTAGTGCAGAAAAAAAAAAAAAAAAGCGTACAGAACTGAACGGAACTGCGTCTGGCGTGAACTGGCCCTAATAATGGAAAAGTGGATTTCGACAACAAAAGTAAGACTCTAGATTTAATGGAAAGCTTTGATATTTTTGCAAAAAAAGTACGTGAATGCTATATTGGTGCATAGGGAAGCTGGAATAAAAAAAAAAAAAAAAAAAAAGTACTAAATTGAACCCTCTTCCCTTTCATCCGCCAACCCCTGCAGTGATGCAGAGATCAGAGAATGGAACCAGAGCATACGGTGGTGGCTGTAGTTACCCGACTTTCCTAGAAATGTTGAAATGCTGAAGAGTCTAAAGTGCTTCAATAAAGCAAAAGTAGTGGACACAGGCCAAACGAGAGTATAAATCCTCTATTGCAGGTAACTGTCATTTTAGTCAACCGACAGGGTGACTTCAAAATGAGGAGCTGTGGAAAGGATGGTCAACTGCACACTCGTTAACATGCATAAAAAAAATTTTTGGAGGTCTAAATAAAACTCCCTGCTTCCAGTAGGTGCAGCCATTTCCATACTTATCTCAGAAGAACCAGAATTACCTTTCCCAGGTTTCTCCTTGACTTGCGGGCTGGTGTGCATGTGTAGTTCGTCAGGTAAAACCATCTTCGTGTTCCCTAGAAAAAAAAAAACACATTAAATTTTTTTAAATTTTGAGTATTCTCTTATAGTAGCAAGAGTAGAGGTCGACCGATATATCGGCCGATATTTGCCGTTTAAATAATCGGCATCGGCCGATTGTGCTGATAAAAAGCCGATTTATAACTACAGCGCGACTTTGAAATGACTTCTGTAAGAGCCGGTTCACACAGCGGGCGATGCGAGGCGACACGACTCGCCTCGCTCTCGCAAGTCGCCCCCGTTCTGTACAATGGAACCGTTCTGAGAGGAGCGACTCGAGTCGCTCCGACTCAGAAAAAAGGTTCCTGTACTACTTTTGGGCGACTTGCATTGACTTCTATACAGAAGTCATCTGCAAGTTGCCGCTGAGGTCGCGGCAGGTCGCGGCGAGGCAAGTCGGAGTCGCCTCGCCTCGCCTGCAGTGTGAACCGGCCCTAAGAAGTCAGTGTGAGTTGTAGAAACGTCTTTCCTCCTCTCTGGGCTGCCAAGAAAAGAACAAAAAGATACAATGTTTACACTTGAATGAATGAAGTCATCTCTGTGTGTAGAAGTTCTCAGTTTAACCATTTAAAGACTAAATCTTTTCTGACACAAGTAAAAATCCTGTATTTTCTGCCAGAAAATCACTTAGACCCCCCAAAAATTATATATATTTTTTAGCAGAGATCTAAATCATACATACAAGTAAACTGATTGGAGGTTTGTTTTGTTTAATAAATGTTTAAAGCGGAAGTCCACCCTAAAGTGGACCTCCGCTCATCGGAACCCTCCCCCCCTCCGGCGCCACAATTGGCATCTTTCAGTGGGGAGGGGGGGGGTGCAGCTACCTGTACAGTACAGGTATCTGCACCCACTTCCGGGATAGCTCTCTGCGGAAAGGGGCGTAGATTACGCCCCTTTCCGCAAGTGCCCCACTGCCTGCTGGGAAACACACAGATCCCAGAGGCAGCGGGGACCGTCAATATTGCACAGCGCGACTCGCGCATGCGCAGTAGGGAACCGGGAAATGAAGCCGAAAGGCTCCATTTCCTGATTCCCATACCCAAGATGGCGGTGGCAGCACTCGAGACGATCTAGAGATCGGCTTCGGGTGCCGACATCGCGGGCGCGCTGGACAGGCAAGTGTCACTATTTTAAAAGTCAGCAGCTGCAGTATTTGTAGCTGCTGGCTTTTAAAAAAAAATTTAAATAAAAATAAAAAAACGCGGAGTCCCGGTGGACTCCCGCTTTAAATGTAAGAAATTTTCTGTATCACTTATGAAGACTGCTTTCACACTGGAGCGGGCAGGCGTTGATGGTAAAACGCAAGTTTTAGCGGCTCTTTACCATCATTTTAGCGGTGCTATTTGGCTGCTAGTGGGGTGCATATAACCCAGCTAGCGGCCAAGGAAGAGGTTAAATGCGCCCATGAAGCACTGCTGCCAAATCGCATTGCATGCGCTTCGGCAGTGGTGCCCATTCATATCAATGGGCAGGAGTGGTGGAGGAGCGGTATACACCACTCCAAACGTGCTGCTTGCGGGACTTTTTTTTAAGATCCTGCCAGCGCATCGCCTCTGTGTGAAAGCACTCTGTCTTTCACACAGACTGCAGGGGAGCCATTTTGCAGGCACTTTACAGGCGCTATTTTTAGCCCAAAAGCGCCTGAAAAACGCCCCAGTGGGAAAGGTGTGTTAAAAAAAAAAAAAAAATATATATATATATATATAATTTTAAAAAAAGGAAAAAATAAAGAAATAAAAAAAAAAAAAAAAAAAAAAAAAAAATCGGCCTAACATATCGGCCCTAAATTAAAAAAAAAAAAAAAAAAAAAAAAAAAAAAAATCGGCATCATATATCGGCTATCGGCCGCCATGATTTCTAAATATCAGCATCGGCCAGAGAAAAACCCATATCGGTCGACCTCTAAAGCAAGAGTGAACAAGATTTGTACAACGTACTGTATACAAAATGACAATCTGATCTCAGACACATGAAAAGCAAGACTTCATCCAAAAAAATAAAAAATAACCCATCTGTGGACTCATGCGATCTTCATGACTGGCCCTACCATAGGTCAAGCTGGGTCCATTGGACCCAGGCGGCACTTTAAGAGGGGCATAAATTGACACCCAAGATTTTCTTTCCCAAGCAGTTGTGTGTCACCCAGATGCGGAGTGGGGGCAGGATCACAGCTGCACCCGGGCCGCTCCGCTATATAAAGGCTGCTCTGATGCCCTCAACATGCATACTCAGTTTCCAGGTGCAACGGTGCTCACACAGTCTTAACCAGACGCCGACCGCCCCACACACATCTACTATGGCAGGGCGACCACTCTGGCCAGAATAATGTGCCTGTATCAGATTCTGCGCTCCCAGGTCTGGGGTGTATATTCACTCCGCCGGCAACGTGCTGCAATTGGACACAGCATGAGCCAATCAGTGGGTCTGGCTGATGCAATGTCACTCCACACAGTAACCAAGCACTCCCTAGGAGCACAGTTAACCTTAACCCTTTGATCCAGGGGTCAAGTCCTGGGAAAAAAACAAAAGTGTGGGAACTCACCCAAGATTCTCTACATGCATACATTTAAAAAAAAAAAAAAAAAAAAAAAAAAGAAGGGTAGGTGAAGAGATTGCCATGTTGGCAGTTAGGCCAGGATCTACAGTGGAGAGAAATCCTACATATTTTGCAAGCACTGGCAACTATACACAATACCAGTGGCTTAGCTCGTTATACCTGGGTCCTAGAGCAATATATCAGTCAGGGGCCTCAAGTTTAATCCCAGACTCAGGGTCCCCTCCACCTCTACCCCTAATCACTCCTAGCACCTCCTTTGTACATTTTGATTATCTTCATTTGATGCAATCATGGAACATCTGTGACATCCACAAAAATGGTTATTGCTCAGATATTTGTTAAACTGTTACCTACTGGCCCACATGCATGGAAGCAAAGAATATTTAATTTTCATCTTGCATACACCCCGATTTTGTATGTAAACTCTTAATAAAATGACTTGAAAACCAGAAAATCTTCATCAACCTCCACAACACTCCCAACATTGTCTCATTAAGGAAGCACTTTAGTAAATACTAACAAAGCCATTCACAACTCTGCCTCGAGCTACATCGCCAGTCTCGTTTCCAATGATCACCCAACCTGTTCTCTCCACTCCTCTCAAGCTCCCCCGGTGCTCTCTGCCTCAATATGTCAGGCTATCTCCTAGTCTGGCTGCCTTTAGGTGATCCTTGAAAAAAGCATCCCTTCAGGGAAGCCCATCACACCTTAAACTAATCTCATCACCATCAGCTCATCCCCATTTTGTTCCACCATATTAGATTGTAAGCTTTTATGAGCAGGACCCTCTTAAAATGTTATTGTAACCATACGGTCTCCCTTTTATATAATGTAAATGTGCTGCATAACCTGTTGGTGCTATAGAAAAATCGAACAACCACCACCACGCACAAGGTGATTAAGTTCACCAACAAATAGGTTTATAATGCTCATAGGCTCCACTGAAAAACCTCTGGGTGCCCGTCTATCTCACTGCACTACAGAAATCAGTCTGAAAAGGAAATTAAATTACTGCACGCTGGGTGCAGCAAATAGAAAGGAAAAAAAAAAGGGGGGGGAGGGGGGAAGGAGGGAATTTGTAGAGGGTTGGCTACACAATTGATAAAGCACTGCGGTAAAGGTGTTCATTCTTCCAATGCTGGAGAGCCAGTCAGTTCTCCCATTTGTGATGGTCCTCTCCTCAGATCATTCTGGAAGTCCATCTTCCAATTAAGCCACCTAACCACAGGTAAACTATAGCCAGAAGTAGCTCTTCCATCCATGATCCCAGGATCTAGCGAGAGAGGTCTCTTTCGATTGCTCATCTTTGCTGGCCATGCCCTGATCCCCAGGCACTGGAAATCCTCCTCTGTCCTCACAATCAGGGAATAGGTAAACAAAACCATATTATGCGGATGGAAGAGATACTTACTGATGTCACTGAAACCTTTACGAAATTTAGAGACTTGTGGTTGACGTTAATGGAATATTCCACATCACTCAAACTACTACCTTTGCTTGGTGAACTGACTTTTCACCTCTTAGCTCAAGTTGGTCACCCCCATCCTATCTGAACATTTCCCACTTTTTACCCCTTCCCGCCCCCTCATGTTCTTATTACCTTGCTCACTTTTTTGCCCTCTAATCCAGTCTCCCATAGATATTTTTCTTTATCAGCGTCCTCACTACCACAGAATTGGAGCCTGGTCTGATACAAGACCAGGTCTTCCCCCAACCTAGTCAACCCCTTATACATTTCTGTTGCCGTTTAGGAGGTAACCTGGGCCTGTTACCTTTCGGATTCCCATTCACACAATAAGATTACCTCCTCGGGACCAGGCCAGTGTTACAATGTTGTGTTTACCGGTATAGGTTACTTATTTTGGAGGAAGGAAGAAAAAAGGCAGAAAGGGGAAAAAAAAAAAAAAAAAAAAAAACCCTCATCAAATCTGGCATCCAACTTTCAATTTGCCATTTGGCAACTCAGTATACCATTCTTTGGGAAAGGTGTGTCTGTGTGTCAAAATATATATACATAAATATCTAAAATGCACAATACTTTAAAATAGTACACAGTAGTGGGCGTGGCTTGGACATGGCTGGATAGAGATGTGCTTTGCTCAAGCTCCTGGTCGTCTCCCGACTATTCCAGCTAAACCCAGCACAGCATGCACTCCTCAAAGAGGAGGATGACAAAGAGGAACAAAAAGCCCACAAAATCTACTCCTCCTGCCCCGCCATCAAACAAAATTAGGCGCATGTTCCTACTATCTCAGCTGCACTCCCCGGACTCTAGAACGGTGGACAAACGTGCAAGCATGGCAGAGACCCAACAGGCAGACGTACGCCCACATTCAATGTAGAGCCCGAGATCCTGGAGTCACTCGTGGACACACCATTGGACTTCCACCCAGATTCTGGCAGCTCGTCACAGCCCTCATCACTCCTATACCGAGCAGACCCTGAACTGTGCTCTGCTCCGGGCGCTCCCCACAAAGGCAGACATTGTAACCTTAATTGGCACTGTGGAAGCAGCACACAGAAAAGGAGATTCCAAAAAGGTGAAAACAGAGTTAAAGGGACTGGCGTCCATGATGACGAAAGGAGAATCTTCCTTAACCTCACTAGAAAAATAAATATCGGGTGACAGCACTAGAAGAATTGCAGCAGACACACCTGGAAACTCTGGTAGACCAACAACTACACCAAGAAGATATGGAAGACTGGAGCCAGAGGAACAACCTCCAACTCCGGGACCTGCTGGAGGCTACAGGAGCTGAAGATCTAGCAGACACGGCACTCGCCATCTTCCGCAGCATCTACGGAGTGGAATTACCCATGCATGTGACGATTGACCTCAGACAGAGCACTGGTTCCCAGATCAGCAGAACCAGAGACATGATCTGCAGACTTCATTACTACACACACACAAAAAAAAAAAAAAAAGAAAAGAAACAAACATTAGAAAAGCATGTGAAGCAGGAGAACCGGAGTTAGATTGGGTCTTTATCAAGATACTCCCAGATCTCCCACATGCCACACTGCATTGAGGAGCACTGCTCAAACCATTGCTGGAACTCTCCAGACATGATGCCACATACATATGGGGATACCCACTCTGACTTTCAGGAAGAACCAGAGGTCCTTTACCATCAGATTCAAGCTCAGAATATGATCCTTTAGATGACAGCGGCTCCATGACAGACAGCTCTGACAATAAAGTTGTGGTCCCTGCCAAGGTCAGGCGTACCAGACCCCGATCTTCTGTTGTTGAGGTGCAAGATCTGCAGGTCCCTCGTATGGAGCAGAGCAGTACTAGCACCACTATTCCTTCTGGTGAACTGGAAAGCACCAGTGGCCTAGTACAACCTGGTCATACATTTAGCACTGCAGTAACACTTGGTGACGTGGCGAGTCCCATAAGTGCCGTTCAAGCTGGCGAGGTGGCAAGCATAAGTAGTGTCCAGCTGCCACCAAGAAGACAAAAACAGGCCCATAGTGCCCTTCCTGCAGCATTCGCCAATCCTAATTGGGAGCCCACCACTTCTGCAGCACCTGTATGTCCCCCATTCACTGGCCAATCTGGCATTCAGGTGGAAACCGTTGATTTTACGGCACTTTATTTTTATTCGCCGGTTTTCACCGAAGATCTCTATAGATCGATTGTGGACCAAAGCAATTGGTATGCTGGTCAATACATCGCGGTTAATCCCCAGTCCTCCCTTGCCAGAGATTGGAGACCAATTACGGTCTCCGAATTTAAGATCTTCCGGGCATAGTTAAAAAGGAGTATGTTGCGGTAATATTGGTCCACTGACCCAATGTACCATATACCCGTGTTCTCTGCTTCCATGGCCAGGACAAGATACGAGCAGATTTTGCGGTTCATGCACTTCAATGACAATGAACTCAGTCGTCCTCATGGAGACCCTGAATAAAATTCGGCCCCTCATAAACCACTTCAACCAACGTTTCAGACTTGTTAACCCCCCCCCCCCCCCATCAAGTCGTCTGCATTGATGCGTCCCTGATTAAGTTTCCTGGCTTGTACCTTTCCAGCAAGCATGCCAGATACAGGGTCAAGATGTATAAGCTCCGTCAGGCTATACATGTAGTTTAATGGTTTACGAGGGCAAAGATAGTCACGTAGAGCCGACAAACTGCCCTGACCACATAGGAAGCGATGGCAAGATTGTGTGGGACTTGGTGTCACCCTTATTCAGAAAGGGGTACCACTTGTACGTGGACAAATATTACACGAGTGTGTAACTTTAGTCACTTGTTTAATATCAGATTGAAGCATGTGGCATCATGCAACCTAATTGCCGGGGCTTTCCCCAGAAGCTTTTAGACTCCCGTCTTAGGCTGGGGGGAGAGCCTGCTTCAAGTGTAATAACTTGCTCGCTATGAAGTGGAGGGATAAGAATGTTTTCGTTCTTACCTCCCTTCATGCAGACACGACGGTCCAAATTACTTAGGCGACTGGTGTTGTGGAGAAACCCCTCTGTGTCCACGAATATAACCAAAATATGGGAGGGGGTGGACCTCAATGACCAGTTGGCACCGCAGCTACCCAGTTTCCCTGAAAATAAGACCTAGCGTGATTGTCAGCGATGGCTGCAATATAAGCCCTAGTGGGACTGCTTTTCAGGGGAAACCGGGTAGGGTTTATATTGCAGCCATCACTGACAATCACGCTAGGTCTTATTTTCGGGGAAACAGGGTAGTTGCCCGTAAGGCCAGATGCTGGTACAAAAAAAAAAAAAAAAAAAAAAAAAAAAAAAAAAAAAAAAGTCCATTTCAATTGGCTTTTCTGAACGCTCATGTGCTATACAGAGCTTCAGGACGGACTGGATCCTTCCTTTAAATTCCAGGAAGAGATAGTCAGAGCCCTTCTGTATCCAGACAGTGCTCCACCTCACCAACCAAATGCAGTAAGCCAGCTGCATGAGAGGCATTTTCCTTATGTCCTCCTGAGTACCCCCACCCAATGAGCCCCCCCGCCCCAAAGAAAATGTTGGGTCTTCAGAAAGCATGGCTATAGGCATGACAGAGCTGCACAATTAATCGTACAAAAAAAAAAAAAAGGAAGAAGAAGAACGCAATCTCAATTCACCCTCCCGACGATCTCTCCTGCCGAGTTTGCCGATTCTTTCATATAAACAAGTGGAGATTATCTGCTCACTCAGCTGTCAAAAGAAAGCATCCAGGCAGTCTGCCAAGTTTAGAACTTGAAACATTGCAACTAAGGCTTCCTTCTTAGAAGAAAGGATAGAACTTCTGTGTAAACAAATAATCCAGGCAATCTGCCAATGCAGGAAGTTTAACCACTTAAAGTCTAAATCTTTTTCTGACACTTCTTTCTTAAAGTGGATGTAGAGTGATGTCATGATGCAGAGTATAAGATTTCCCATCATTTGAGCCCAGTCTTGCCACAAAGAGTTAATCCAGCTCTGAGCAATCCTCTTATTGTTCAGCAAGATAAATCTTGACAAACAGAAAAACATTGTCCCCCCCCTTGCTGTGAATGACAGGTGATTTACACATCTTGTGCACTAGCCTAAGAGACATGCATTCTTTTTTAATTCCCTCCCACTCCTTTCTTCTGCTGCTCTGCAAGGATTGGCTGTTCCACACTTCAGCATGATTTGGCATTCTGAAGTCATGTGGGGACTTTTCTGGGTTTTGACTGGATGTTAGTGATCATAGCAGAAGTTCAGTGTAAGAAATACACAGGAGAAAATGCATGTTGATAAGGGGAGCGTAGAGGTGGGCAGGGAGTCTATTGACATGACTCCACCCCCAAAATCTGCAGTTTTTCAGGTCTCATAGCAGACAGAGGGAAGACATTTGACAGATAATTATACATGCAGGAGGCATGTATATCCTTATAGATAACCAATGTGGCAGTAGTTTATAAAGGATGAGAGTTGGTTTACATCCACATATACATATATATATATTTTTTTTAGAAGAGACCCTAGGGAATAAAATGGCAATTGCTGCAATATTTTATGTCACATTGTATTTGCCCAGCGGTCTTTCAAATGCATTTTTTTGGGGGGAAAATACACTTCAATAAATAAAAAAAAGAAAACAGTAAAGTTAGGAAAAAATTTTTTGTTTTAATGTAAAAGATGTTACGCCACGAGAATCGTGAGAGAATTGCGATCTATACTCTAAGCAAAAAAATTCTGATTCTCATTTTAGCCAGAATCGTGCAGCTCTAGAGTGACGCCCATTATTATTGTCCCCACTGTCCTGACATTCCTGGTCTTCCTGGATTGGGGTGTCTACTTTCCAAAATTGGGTCATTTGGCTGGGTTTTGTGCCATCTTGGCATTTTATGGCCTTCAAAACTGTGATGGGTAATGAGGAGTGAAATCAAAAATTTAAGCCCTTAGAAATCCTGAAGGCAGTGCTTGGTTTTTGGGGGCCTGTATGTGGCTAGGCTCCCAAAAAGTCACACACACGTGGTATCCCTGTACTCTGGAGAAGCAGCAAAATGAATTATTTTCTTTACAAAGAAAATATTCAATGGGCTCAACATGCCTCTCAGCAATTTCCTTAGGGTGTCTACTTTCCAAAATGGGGTCATGGGGGGGGGGGGGGGGGTGTACTGTCCTGCCATTTTAGCACCTCAAGAAATTAGATAGGCAGTCAAAACTAAGCTGTGTAAATTCCAGAAAATATACCCTAGTTTGTAGACACTACAACTTTTGTGCAAACCAATATACACTTATTGACTTTTTTTTAACCAAAAGACGTGTGGCTGAATACATTTTGGCTTAAATGTATGACTAAAATTGAGTTTATTGGATTTTTCTTATAACAAAAATTCGAAAATTTTCAAAATTCAGTCTTTCCGTTTATAAAAATCGGGTGAAAAAAACAAACAAACAAACACAATCGCTGAGGCAATCAAATACCTTTAAAAGAATATTTGTGGGGAAAAAAAAAAAAAAAAAAAGATGCAAATTTAATTTGGGTACAACATTGCATGACCGCGCAATTACCAGTTAAAAAGGGGAGGGCCAGCTTTAAAAGTTTTTTTTTTTTTTTTTTTTTTTTAAAGTCAGCAGCTGCAAACACTGTAGCTGCTGACTTTTTATAAGCAGACTTACCTGTCCAGGGCGCCCGCGATGTCGGCCGCCCGAGGCTGACCCGTCCCTTGACTCTCGGGTCCCGGCGCCGCCATTCCAACTAAGGGAAACAGGCAGTGGAGCCTTGCGGGTCACGTAGTGCTTTGTGAATGGGGTGCGCTGTGTTCTGGGACACACAGTTCCCAGAAGACGCCGCACGGAGGATAGAAGACCGAAGATCACCGCGGAGTAGGAAGAGGCAGATTAGGACGATATGCCTAGCAACAGGCATTTCTGGTAAGTTTAAATTATATATATTTTTATGATTTTTTTGCAAAAATTTTATGTACTTTTGTTTTTCAGGGTTGCCCTCCACTTTAAAGCAGCACAGTGCCAAATTGTAAAAAGTCCTCTGGTCTTTGACCAGCCAAATAGTCCAGGGCTTAAGTGGTTAATACAAAGATACTGAAATATAATTCGCCACCCCCAGAAACACTCCCCCTCCCCTTCTTTCCTCCCTTTCTAACCCCCCCCCCCCCACTTTCTGCTAACTCTACCCGATCTATCTACTCTCTCTTTTATCTCTTTGGGAATTTTTACACCTAATTTACTTAATAAATGGTATTTGAAATGGAGAACGATCTTCCAGAAATATAGTTGGAGAATGTACTATCCCTATACCACAACTAATTACTATATTAAGACGGCAGGAAGTGTCATCAATGGAAATTCCAGACTATAGAAATTATGCTGTATTATATATTCAGATTTATTATTTCACATACCGGTATTTGGAAGGCTGCGTCCTCCTTACACGTGGAAGATATTGTGAATATCCACTCCCCCCCCCCCCCCCCCTTTTTCTTCTGTACACCTTGTTCAGTTTTCAAAAAGAAAAACCCTAAATAAAGCTATAATTTGGGGGAAAAAAAAAAAATCTAAACACACACCATGGTGTCAACTCAGACCACAAGGTGCACAACCGCACTTTTATGGGTTGCTAAACTCGACAATGAGGTCCAATCCATGTTATAGATTATAGAACAGTAGAATACCTCTTTTAGCTGTTTACGTTCCAGTAAGCACACAAAGCACAAGATCCCCTTTTGAACAACACCAAGCCCAAGTGTAATATGATGACAACTACTTCCATCCTGCTCTTTGTAGAGTCCATTAATGGGATGTGGGACTCTCAAAAATTCCCTAAAGACATTTCACGTAAGCACATTTCTGAAAAAATGGTTTGCAAATTGTAAAAAAAAAAAAAAAACAAAAAAAAACACAACAACAACAACAACAACCACACACACACACACACACCAAGCTTAACGTTTATGAGCATTCTTGGATGGAAACATTTCCCGACACCAATTCAAATTTATGTAGCCAATAGGGATGAGCGAAACACCCCCCGGTTCAGTTCACACCAGAACAGGCAAAACATTTTTACCAACAAGCGAACACTGTTAACATCTATGGGAAACGCACGTGAAAAAAATAAAAAAATAAAATCAAAAATGAAAATGAAATGAAAATTTTTAAAGGCTTACATGCAAGTTATTGCCATAAAAAGTGTATGTGGGGACCTGGGTCCTGCCCTAGGGGAAATGTATAAAAAAAAAAAAATTATTTAAGGTGCAGCGATTTTAATAAAGCTTAAAAGTGAAACAATAAAAAGATTAAATAATTTCTCTAAAGAGGAAGTAAAGGCCATTAAAAAACAAAAAAAAACGCAACGGCATAATGAGCTGGTATGCATAGCATACCAGCTCATTATGAATAACTTACCTGAGAACTAAGCCCCCGAAGCGGTCCTCCGTCTTCATCTTCACCGCTGCCATGTATCCTAGAGTGACTTCCGGGTTTCGCTGCTCCGTGATTCGCCGGAGCCATTATGACGTCATGCGCACGGGAGCCGACACAAGCGGCATATCACCGTGATCTGCGGCCTGCTCAGTGCACCGCTGTCTACGGCACATGCGCCGTAGACAGCGGTGCCTGTCTTTTTGTAAATATCTCTTAAACCGTATAGGTTTAGGAGATATTTCTTGGACCTATGGTCAAAGTGGTTTGTAAGGGTTTACAACCACTTTAAATATCCTGCCTGGGGATGCCCTTAGTATGCCTAGAAAATAGCACATCTTTCCCATGTTTAGAACACCACAGAAAATTACTTTTTTTTTTATAAAGGTCATTTTGCTGTGGTATTGTTCCAAGCATGTGGAAAAAAATTGCTACTTTACAGGCATACCAAGGACAGCCCCCAGGCATGATATTTATATTTAAAAAGGAAATTTCCATATTTTTTTTTTCCACTTTAACCACTTTCAGACCAGACCATTTTGCTGGCCAAAGACCAGACAACTTTTTGCGATTTGGCACTGCGTCGCTTTAACTGACAATTGCGCGGTCGTGCAACGTGGCTCCCAAACAAAATTGACGTACATTTTTGGTGGTATTTGATCACCACTGCATTTTTTACTTTTTGCTCTAATAAAATGTCCCCCCAAAAAAAATTTATAAATACAATAAAAAAAAATAATTGCACAATAAGTGTTTGATTGTTTTGCGCAAAAGTTATATCGTTTACAAAATGGATAGTTTTTTGGGCTTTTTTTTTTTTTTTTTACTAGTAATGGTGGCGATCAGCGATTTTTATTGCGACATTATGACACGGACATTTTTGGGACCATTGTCATTTATACAGCAATCAGTGCTATACAAATGCACCGATTCCTGTGTAAATGACACTGGCAGCGAAGGGATTAACCACTAGGTGGCGGTGCAGGGTTTAAGTGTGTCCTAGGGGCGTGTTGCCAACTGTCGGGGGCATGTCTGTGTTTTACACGTCACTGATCTCTGCTCCAATCACAGGGAGCACAGATCAGTGACACTGTTGCTAGGCAGAATGGGGAGATGCTTGTTTACTTTAGCATCTCCCCGTTCTTCCTCCCCATGAGACGATCGCGGGTATCCGAGGCGATAGAGTCTGCGGACCCGCGTTCGAACTCACCGGAGGTGGAACGGTGGCAAATTTAAAAGGGGACGTACCTGTATGCCCATTTGCCCGTCCGTGCCATTCTACCGACGTACACCGGTTGGGAAGTGGTTATGCATGATAAAAAAAAAAAAAAACACACACACACACTTTTTTGCATTGATACATGTCCCCTGGGGCAGGACCCAGGTCCCCAAACTCCCCATACCACACACACACACTCTTTATGGCAATAATGTGCATTTAAAGTGGTTGTAAACCCTTACAAACCAACCACTTTGACCTACAGGTAAGCCTAGATTAAGGCTTACCTGTAGGTCCAAGCAATATCTCCTAAACCTATATGGTTTAGGAGATATTTGCCCGAAAACGGGCCCTGCTGTCTACGGCGCATGTGCCGTAGACAGCGGCGCGCAGGCGCACTGAACGCGGCGGTTCCAAGAATGGAGCTGCCGCATTTGTCGATTCCCGTGCGCATGCGCGGGAGTGACGTCATCGCGGCTTCGTCGAATGACAGCGGCGGAGCTGCGAGACGCCACCAGCAAGATGGATGCGGCGGACTACAGGGGACAGCGGTGACTTCGCTGGCTCCTGTGTCAGGTAAGTGACACATAATGGGCTACTATGCGATGCATAGTAGTCAATTATGCTTTACCTTTGCAGGGAAAAAAAGAGGAAGTAAACTTTACTTCCTCTTTAAGCCTTTAAAATTAGCACTTCTGGTTTTTCGTGTCAGTGTCCCATAGAATTTAACGGTGTTCCGCGGCTAGCACTTTGCAGATCACCGGTGGCTGAACAATGGACCAAAACATTTCAAATGACTAAAAGACACACTTGAACATAGTGGTAAATCCAGGTCAAACAATAATATTTTACATTCAAACACAGAGAACACCATCTACTAGCCAAACCAGGTATTAATTCATTTTGTTTCCTGAAAGTTAATGATCTGTGGATAGCTGTACGTCATTGAATAACCCTGAATCTGAGAACTGTAAGCCAAAGTCCAAACACTGCCCTCTCCATCACCCTGAGCCCACTGCACCCCCGGCTATACACCCTGGGACATTGGAAGGTGGTTGTACAAAACAAAGTCATGCGATAATGGCTTGCCATACCGGTTAATACTTAAGGTCCGTTAAAAAGTATTCCATCACTGGGTGGCTTGTCAATTTCAGCATCGGGAAAAAGTGCTTCTAATGCATGTCATTACACAGACTCATTTTAGACTTTAACGTTACTGAAGCTCTCTCAAATATGAAGTCCAGTTTTCTTTACCCTACCCCCCCCCCCCCCCCCCTTCTCCACAGAAAAAAAAAAAAAAAAAAAAGAAGAAGTTTATACACAATCCCCTCTGGGCCATCAATATTCTTTGCAGGCATTTTAACAAAATTTGCTGCCGATTCCAAACTTTTTTGCTCTGAAGGTATAGATATTTTACCATGTCATTTGCAGGCTGATTTTGAATGAAGTCTGGTTCATTATGGTCACCTGGTACACTACAAAGTATTCTGAAAGGATGCAGATCCTGTAGATTCTCAGAAGCATTTAACCTTTAGGGATTATTCCACCAAAATTAAAAAATACCTATTGCAAGGTGTGCCTATATGTTGAATTTAAAGTGTGTGTGTCACTTAACCACTTACGGACCACCAGCCGCAGTTTTACGGCAGCCGTTTGAAGGAGGATATCCTTATGGTAGCAGCTAGCTGCCATAACCCCGGTATCCCCTTCTTCAGCGGGCGGTCCGCTACAGGATAAAAGTAATCTCTGTGGAGGATTTGGCACGAGATCACATTTAAAAATCTGAAGTGGGAAAGGAGGCCAACATCCCCCCCCCCCCCCGATCCAGTGCCCTCCGCCACTTACCGGAGCCGTTGGCAGCGGCGGAGGCGATCTCGTCTTGTCTCCTGCTTGGTATGGAGACGAGTGGGTGGGGGAAGATGCCCACTCATCTCCATACAAATGCTGGGCGGAAGAGACATCAAAAACGTCACTTCCACCCACAGCTCTTACAAAAAAGGTCCAATTTTTTTTTATTTTATTTTTTAAATTACAATTTTTTTTTATTGCATTTTTAGTCTAAATATGAGATCTGAGGACTTTTTGACCCCAGATCTCATATTTAAGAGGGCCCGTCATGCTTTTTTCTATTACGAGGGATGTTTACAATTTTTTTTTTTTTTTTATTAAAAAAAAAAAAAAAAAAAAAAAAAAAAACACACACACACACACACACACACACACACACACACACAAAAACCACCAACAACCAATGCCCCCCGTCCCGCCGAGCTCACGTGCAGAAGCGAACGCATACGTGAGTAGCGCCGCATATAAAAATGGTGTTCAAACCACACGTGAGATATTGCCGTGGTTGGTAGAGCAAGAGCAATAATTTAAGCCCTAGACTTCCTCTAACACAAAACATGCAACCTGTAGAATTTTTTTAATGACGCCTATGGAGATTTAAGGGTAAAAGTTTGTCGCCATTCCACTAGCGGGCGCAATTTTGAAGCGTGACATGTTGGGTATCGATCTACTTGGCGTAACATCAGCTTTCACAAAAATAAAAAAATTCAGCTAATTTTACTGTTGTCTTATTTTTTTATTCAAAAGTGAATTTTCCAAAAAAAGTGCGCTTGCAAGACCGCTGTGCAAATACAGTGTGGAGAAAAAAAAAAAAAACACCACCACACACATCTGTTTTAAACATTTAAACACCAAAATCTAAAAACCGAGGCTGGTCCTTAAGTGGTTAAATAACATTAAAATTGCAATGCGACTTGCAGAGCAATTGTGAAATGCCAATTATTTTCCCAGTGTGGAGTTATGTTTTAAGTCACTTCAATAGTGTGTGGATGATAGCTCTGAGGCTGCCATTGACTTGCAGTCAATTTCTTTGAATGCCACGGGTGCAATTGAGTAGCAAATGTACTGCAGGAAACTTGGGTCAAACGACTTGCCATCTCTTGCGTTTAAATGAAGTGCATCTCAAGTGTCTATTTAAAGTGCAAAGGGAAAAGTTTAATACAACCAACCACCACACATTTACATGAGCCCTTAAAGAGGAAGTAAACCCTGATGGGTTTACTTCCCCTTTCACTCCCTGCAAAGGCAAAGCATAATGGACTACTATGCATCGCATAGTAGTCCATTATGTGTCACTTACCTGACACAGGATCCAGCAAAGTCACCGCTGTCCCCTGTAGTCCGGAGCATCCATCTTCTCGGTGGGGTCTCGCAGCTCCGCCGCTGTCATTCGGCGAAGCCGTGATGACGTCACTCCCGCACGGGAGCAGACATGCGCGGCAGCTCCGTTGTTGGAAATGCCACGCTCAGTGCGCCGCTGTCTATGGCGCATGCGCCGTAGACACCGGTGCCTGTCTTCAGGCCAATCTCTCCTAAACCGTATAGGTTTAGGAGATATTTCTTGGACCTACAGGTAAGCCTTAATCTAGGCTTACCTGTAGGTCAAAGTGTGTTGTAAGGGTTTACAACCACTTTAAGCTGGCAGTCATCAAATGGAAGGTACTGGAGACAAAAAAAAAAAAAAAAAAAAAAAAAGGAAGGTGGAGGGATGGAGGATTCTGGTTCACTTAATCTGACCACCACAACTTCTTCCACCCATTTCCATTGGCATAATAACACTCACTGGCCACTTTATTTAGGTACACCTTGCGAGTACTGAGTTGGACCTCCCTTTTGCCTGCAGAACTGCCTTAATTCCCCATGGCATAGATTCAACAAGGTGTTGGAAAACCTTAGACATAATGGCATTTCTCAGTACAGCACAGCTACACCCACTTTCCCAGGAAACACTGCAGTCAGTTTTCGCTCTAGACCGGACACTTCCACCATGGCCTCAGTTGTTCATAGAGTACCTCCAGCCATGCTGAAATTAGATAAGCAGAACATAGCAATAACACCACATTTTATAACACAAAAAGGCTGGGTCTTTGGTGCTGTCCTGAAAGACTCGTATAAATACCGTTACCAGCAAGTCTAACTAAGGTTTGCCCTTGTCATCTTTCAGGACAGGACCTGGAGATAAGAGTACTTACTGTAGCGTGTGACCATCGTCTGTAGGACTTTTCTGCCGAACGATTGCTCCGATGCTGAAAGCAAGTCCAGCCTGTATTGGCGGGTAAAGGTGGAAAAGCTTGTCCACGTAGCCACTTTACAGATATGACCCGGAGAAGCCCCTGCTCGTTCCGCCCAGGACGTTGCTACTGCCAGTGTTGAATGGGCCACTACCCCTGCGGGAGGATCTACCCCTGAAGATTTGTAGGCTTCATTGATGGCCATTCGCAGCCATCTTCCTATGGTGTTTTTAGAAGCACTGTACCCTTTACGTGGGCTTGAGAACAATATAAACAGTGAATTTGATTTTCTGAATTCTCTTGTGACTTCTAGACTGTGTATACTGCACTCTCACATCCAGGCTATGGAAGGTTCTCTCCTTAGTGCTTGATGGTGTAGGGCAAAAGGTTGGGAGAATTGTTTCCGGTGCCCTATGAAATACGGTTGAAACCTTTTAGTAGAAAACCCAGGTCTAACTAATTATAAAGTTATTTCATAATGGTATAGAACACCAGAAAAACTTCAAAAATATTTCCCGGGTACACCAAGCGAGTGCTGGAGATGTCAGAAGGAGCAGGGAATTTTTTGCATATATTCTGGTCAAACCCAAGAATTGAGAAATACTGGAAGGAGGTACGAGAGATCATTCAAAAATTTAGTGAGGTAGAAATACGCGAGGATCCAGCGTTATTCCTTTTGCATCTGTCAGAGATCCTGAGGAAAACCTACAGTAATTCTATCCTGTGTCACTTGGTGACTACAGCAAAGGCATGTATAACACTTAAATGGAAACAGACACAACCTCCTAATGTGGGCATGTGGCTTAAGAAAGTAGAGGAAGTGAACAGGATGGAAGACCTAGTATGGACAGCCAGGAAAAGAAAAATTAACTTAGAAGTTTGCTACATTTCTTTAGAGGAAGAAAAAAAAAAAAAAAAAAAAACACAGATTGATGCGATTTAGAGGGGGGTGGGGTTGGAGGAGACGAGGAAATATGGGTGGAGAAGGAAACCTCCCCCCCCCCCTTTTTTTTCTTTTCATTTTTGTTGGTTTGTTAGTAGTTAATTTTGGGGAAAGCAAGGAGGGAAATGAACTGTTAAGGGAAGTGGATGAAAAGCTAGAAGGCGATAGTCGTGTCTTGGCCCTCGCTGGGGGATAGCGTCAACCCAGGGTACGGGGGGCTGAATTCAGAGGGAGGCGTTACCTCGTTATCGACCCCATACTCTACCTCCCTCACTTGCCAATTTAGCTGGAATGAGGATAGATTAGATTAATGGACTATCTCTATATAGCAAGTTTCCATCCTTGTTTAAAAGAGAGAAAAATAATGAAAAAAAAAAAAAAAAAAAAAAAAATATCGAAAAAAGAAAAACAAAAACCCAGGTCAGTTTTTTTTTTTTTTTTTTTTTTTTAATGATCTGTTTAGCATCTTCAGAATTAATCTGAATGCCCCTGATGGTTTCCTTGTTACTTTCCTAGTAATACGTGCAAATAGCACCTTCGTCCTTCCTCTTCGGGGGGGTGGGCAGTTATGATCACTTTTTGTTGAATAGGTCTAGGAGAGCCTGGGTTATGTAAAACAGAGTTTGTGGGGGCCCCGAGAGAACACCACTCTGTAACCCTCTGATATTTTGGGAATAAAAATATATTGGTTGTGGTCTTCCACTGTGGGAAAAAAAAAAAAAAAAAAAAATAAAAAAAATTCTTGCAGTATCTCACATATTGTGTGTTTTTTTTTGGGGGGGGGGGGGGGGGGGAAGCCAAACACTTCCCCTGACTGGCCCCTCCCTCTGGGGCCTCCAGGGTTTTTTGTAACCCGTCTCTTTTGTGTCCTGGGCTTGGCGAAAAGCACAAGAATTTTTCTTGCCCCGAGGGAGCACCTTCACCGGGAAGGCCTCTCTTTTCTGCCGTTCTAGCGAGCACGGCTTCAAGATCAGGGCCAAAAACTAAATTCCCCTCAAAGAGCAGACCACATAGGCTTTTGAGGCCATATCCCCTGACCACATTTTAACCCATAGTGCTTTATGAGCCAAGTTTACCAGGATCTTGCTGACATAGATTCAGCAGAGGCATCTGCCGGGTACCCTACTGCTTTCTATAGTGAAGACAGTGTATCCAAAAAGGCCCTTACGGGAAGTTCCTGCTTCAATATGGGCTTTCAACTGTTCATTGATACAAGGCAGGACGGATCCATGCTTTCACGTTTACACAAAATTCTGACCCTACCATCTGAATGGGACAGCTGACAACGAGACTCAGACCAGGCAACATTTTTCCAGTCTTCTGTTGTCCATTTTCAGGGAGCCGCAGTTCCCCCATTCTTAACCACACCAGGTGCCATTCCTGTCGGCTATCTCCTGCTGTAGCCCATCCTTAAGGTTTGATGTGTTGTGCATTCAGAGATGGTATTCTGCATAACTTGGTTGTAATCTCAAACCAGTCTGCCCATTCTCCGCCGACATCAAAAAGGCATTTTCCGCTACACAACAGATATTTTCTCTTTCAGACCAATACTCTGTAAGGCTACTTTCACACCGAGTCGCTTTACAGGCGTCTGTAAAGCGCCTCCCCTATGTCTCCAGTGTGAAAACCCGAGAGCTTTCACGCTGGAGGGGTGCGCTTGCAGAACAGGGAAAAAAAAAAAAAAAAAAGTCATGCAAGCTGCATCTTCTGCGGCGCTATAGGAGCGGTGTATTTACCTCTCCTAAAGAGCCCCTTCCCATTGAAAACAATGGGGCAGCGCCGCAAACCCAACCCTTTTTCGGCCACTAGCAGGGGTAAAAAAAAAAAAAAAAAAAAAAAAAAAAAAAAAAAAAACACAAACACCCCGCTTGCGGCCGAACAGCACCGCTAAAACGATGGTAAAGCGGTGCTAAATATAGCGCCGCTTTACTTCCAACGCCCCAGTTTGAAAGTAGCCTAAAATTTAGAGATGGTTGTGCTAGAAAATACCAGTAGATCAGCAGTTTTTGAAAACATTCAGACCAGCCCGTGTGGGGCCCAACAACCATGCCACATTTAAAGTCACTTAAATCCACTTTCTGCCCCATTCCGATGCTCAGTTTGAACTTCAGCAAGTCATCGTCACAATGCCTAGATACCCAATTGCATTGAGTTGCTGCCATGTGATTGACAAATCATCAATTTGTGTTACCAAGTTATTGAACAGGTATACCCAATAAAGTGGCCAGTGATTGTACATCTACCAACCATTGCCATGTGTTCACAGTGGTCACCCCAAGCACACACACTTTGTTCTAGCAAGACTGGTTTTACTAGACAGGAATTTTTTCCTCGTAATGAGCATTCGGATGGTGGGCAGGCCCTTGGCATCCTCACTTGCAGGACTGTTAGTGCCTTTGGGGCAGAAGTGGCATAGCTGGAGGGGGACCTACGGAATAAGGGGAGTACGACTGCATTTTCTGCCCTTTCAGTGTAGGGAGAGCCACAATGCAAGTTAAATTTTATTCTACCCGGAGTTTACCTTTAAGGGCCGGTTCCCACTGGTGTGAGGTCCGAGATCGGATGAGATTTGCACCTCAGTGCAAATCACATGAAATCCCTGTGCAATGCAATTTCAGCCATAAAGATCATATGGCTTAAGTCGCATCAAACTCACACAGGACCCTTTTTTTTGGTCCGCCGCAGAATCAGATCGCATGGGTGTTCACACCCATGCGATACGATTCCTGAGTTTGCAGATCGCAGTGCGATCTGATTTGAGGGAGGCAAATTTTTACTGATCCCCAGGAAGCTTATGCCATAATGTACTAGCATGCATATACAGTGCCTTGAAAAAGTATTCATACCCCCTTGAAATTTTCCACATGGTCATGTTACAACTGAAAACAAAATGTATTTTATGTGATAGACCAACACAAAAGTGGCACATAATTGTGAAGTGAAAAATTATCAATTCTAAACCCCCCCCCCCCCCGAGTCAATACTTTGTAGACTCAACTTTCACTGTAATTACAGCTGCAAGTCTTTTTTGGGGCTTTGCACATTCTCCTTTGCAAAATAGCTCAAGCTCTGTCAGATTGGATGGAGAGCATCTAAACAGCAATTTTCAAGTCTTGCCACAGATTCTCAATAGGATTTAGGTCTGAACTTTGACTGGGCCATTCTAACACATGAATATACTTTGATCTAAACCATCACCCCGTGTAGGGTCGTTGTCCTGCTGAAAAGGTGAACCTCCACCCCTGCACCTCTTTTGCAGACTAAACAGGTTTTCTTCCAATCAACTGACCGGCTTCCCTGTCCCTACAACATGATGCTGCCACCACCAGGTTTCACGGTGGGGATGGTGTGTTCAGGGTGAGCAGCGTTAGCTTTCCACCACACAGTCTTGCTTTTAGGCCAAAAAAGTTTGTTTGCTGTGTCCCCCACATGCCTTCTTGCAAACAGGACTTCTTATGGCTTTAACAATTACTTTCTTTGTGGAGTGCACGATTAATAGTTGTCCTGTGGACAGATTCTCCCACCTGAGCTGTGGATCTCTGCAGCTCCTCCAGAGTTACCATGGGCCTCTTGGCTGCTTCTCTGATTAATGCTCTCCTTGCCCAGCCTGTTAGTTTAGGTGGACGGTCATGTCTTGGTAGGTTTGCAGTTGTGCCATACTCTTTCCATTTTCAGATGATGGATTGAACAGTGCTCTATGGAGATGTTCAAAGCGTGATAAAAATATATTATATAGGATTTTTTTAAAATTTATATATTAACCCTGCAGAGATCTGCGATTTTTTTTTTTTTTTTTTTTTTTTTTTTATCGGGACTGCGACATTATGGCAGACACATTGGACAATTTTGAAACATTTTTTTGGGAGCATTGGCATCAATACTATTAAAAAAATAAATAAAAAAGCACACCAGCGGTTAAGCTCAACTAACGTTCTCTACCTTCATTTAAAAAAAAAAAAAAAACCCACCACACACACACACACACACACACACACACACCTCTGTTCTTGAAAATTTAGTTAGGGGTATCAGAGTAAAGGGGGCTGAAGACAAAATGCACAGATATTCATACATTTTTTGATATCTCTAATTTTCCACTTTATTCACGTACAAAGATGAACTCAGATTATACCACATTTTACATACATATACACATATATACATACACACACACACACAGCAATGCCGATTGTATAAGACAGCCAAGATCGCCATCACAGATAACGACCCTCTTATTGAGTTTTCTCTGATCAGCCCAGAGGAATGTCACTCTGCAGCAGGAAGGCCATAATTACAGAGCAATGCCAGTCAAAGGAGAGCCTGCTTTTACAAGATACTTTTTTACTGTTTGCTTATCTGGTTTCTCAGGCATGTGGGACATGTACACAGCAGGGAGGTCACAATTTTAAAAGCCTCCCAGCTTTGCCAATAAAGAAACTACATACATACATAATACACACACAAATTTCAAAATTGGTCGCTCTGTTTATAGCGCAAACAATAAAAACCGCAGGAGGTGATCAAATACCACAAAAAAAAAAAAAAAAAATTTATATATATATATATATATATATATATATATATATATATATATATATATATATATATATATATATATAATTTGTGGGGGGGCGGCGGAGACGTGAATTTTGTTTGGGTACAACATCGCACGACCGCGCAATTCCGGTCCTTAAGTGGTTAAATATTTCATAGCCCATCAAGAGTAGAGAATTCATGCTAAAGTTGCAATTGGTTAAAAAAATAAAAAATTATTATATTCTTTTTCGCTCTCATTTAAAAATACTACATTCGAGTAGGACATCCCTTGTCTGCCAATAAACTACGAGATGTATATGTATGAGTGTAGTGTTTTTAAATGAGAGAGAAATAGAATATAATATTTTTTTTTTTTTTTTAAATGCTATAGAGATATAGTGTAGCGTTTTTAAATGATATAGATATAGAGTAGTGTAGTGATAGATATAGTTATACATGTGTGGTGTTATAGATATATAGTGTAGTGATATAGATATACACACACACACACACACACACACACACACAGATTCTGTACTTCCCAAAGATGCTGCAGAAATCTCCCTCCAACAAGTCTGGCTGCAGCCATTTTAACTGTGGGCAGCTGAAGCTGCTGCCTGTTCACTTCCTGGATTTACACAGAGGCACACCTCCAGCTTTCATTGGCCCTTATACGACTCTCCCCTCCCTAGCAAGAGAGCAAGGCACACAAGAAACAGGAAGTGGGCTGTATAAAGTATTTACCGGCAGAAAATAAAATGTTTAGTTAAAAACGTCCACGAGGTTTAGGAGTGTCGATGGGAATTTTGACCATTCTTCCAGAAGCACAACTGAGGTCCAGCACTGATGTCGGACGAAAAGGCCTGGCTCGCAGTCTCCGCTCTAATCCCAAAGGCGTTTGTAGCAGTGGGTATATCGCTGGGTATAGTAGTTCCACCTGTCACCCTGCTCAGCCAGACATTGACTTCCAGTCACTTTACCAGACAATGAACAGTCCATCAACTTGTTTTGTTTGAGGGATTTAACTTGGATGGGGAAAGGGGAATATGGAATGCCCAAACAGATGAAAAAGATAGGTTGTAATCAGTACTTGCAGTACTCCCCCAGCACATCACATATGAGTCAATTCTGCCTTCTCTACTGCAATGCTCAATTCCTGGCACAGCTAGCACATTGTTAGGCCCCACACTGAATAAGCCAACAGTTTAAGATTCACCATTTGCTGGCAGGGGTCTGCAGTCCCCTTTGGTTTAGCAACCAATAGCAATGAAAAGTACTCTGTGCTAGCTTCAACTTGGTGGACTACTGGTTCCAGTCAGGCCTATGTAAGCTCTGCCAACCCTCCTGGCTGCAGCAGCTTTTCTCCAACCTCAGCTCTACATCCACTGCTGGGAGAGACATGCCAGATCTTCTGACTATGCCCATCAATCACAGACCCCGGATGGATTCCCTCCCGATGACTTGCCCAGCAATAGTCCCCTCTGTCCTCTCCTGCTCAGGACACCCCTCGTTTGGGCCGTATGGAGGGGTCCCTTCCCAGCTTGCCGAGCTTCGGCCCAAGGACAACACATTATCACTCCTTTCTTCCACCTGACAACTCCTCCTCCAGCAGATTGACCCTGGCAAATAGAGGCCTGCCCCCTGCCAATCCTAGTTGGGGGATTGGTCAGGGCTCCCAGATAAACGTCATGCCACTCCAATCCCCTTTCTCCCCCCCCCCCCCCCTTTGCAGAACCTTCTGGAAACCAGAGGGAGGTGCTAGAGAGATGAAGCCACATGTCAGTCACCTGATGCTACTCTCAAACCACTCCCAGCCCCCAGATCAAAAAAAACAAACAGGCCTAGCTTTTAGCTGGGCCTACCTAAATTTACCTGCACTGGCTGTAAAAAAAAAAAAAAAAAAAAAAAAAAAAAAAAAAACCCGACACCATAATCCCCCCTCCACCAAATGATTTGGACCAGTGCAAAAAGCCACGTCCATAAAGACCAGTATGAGCAAGTTTGGGGTGGAGGAACTTGACTGGCCTGTACAAAGTCCTCAACCCCATAAAGCACCTTTGGGATAAATTAGAGCAGAGACTGAGCCAGGTCGTCTAACATCAGTGCCTGACCTCACAAATGCACTTCTAGAAGACTGGTCAAACATTCCCATAGACACACTCCTAAACTTTGTAAACAGCCTTCCCAGATGAGTTGAAGCTGTTATAGCTGCAAACGGTGGACCAACTCAATATTGGACGCTACGGACCAAGATTACACGCACATTAAATTTAATGGCATCCCAAAGGCATGTGTCCCAATACTTTTGGTAATATAGTTGTAGTGCTGGCATCCTTGCCTACTAAATCATATTAGCATTTATAATGAAAGTCTATGGACGTTTCTACAGCTTAGTGTTTGGCGCCATCTAGCTGCCAAACACTGATAGTGGACTTAAATGATTTTTGCTTTATCAAAAGCATTGACCTTGGTACAGGAAGTGACTGTTATTTACACTAGAGAGTTGACCTTTTTACCTAGGATGCCGGGTGACCTACCCATGGACCCTCTCTCTCTCTCTCGTAGAACATAAAAAGGAGCCCAAGCGGCCACCTTAGCTCTCTTGGGAATTGCATGGCCTGCCTGTGAGGAGGAAGCGGACTATTGCCCTTGTGGCACGCAACCCTGCTTGGTTGTGTGAGTGACCTGAAGTGCCAGAGACACAGTGATCGGATTGGGAAGATCCAGAAACACTCGCTGGAGCATAGGAAGACCAGGTCCACCTACCAGAATGGAGTGACGGAGCCGGCTGACATAGAAGCAAGCTGCAAACACAGGACCAAAGTTGCCATACCGAGCTTCTGATCCAGTTGGTGAGCAGGTTGTGGCCCACAGTTTACTAAACTTTGCACCGAGTCAGACTTATATACAGGCCTTACTGGAATCCATAGTCCCACAGAGGAGGAGTATAGCAACTGACACTAGGCAGGCACAAGGCCTACTTACTATTGCATCTCAAGTCTTGTATTACAATTATGGAAGCAACACCAAGATCATCCTCAAACGCAACTTTAATCCTTAGATTACAAAATGCATCATCATTGCTAGTGAAGACCAAAAAGACTGAGTACGTTAAGTGAGATCTCACACATAGCTATAAAAGTAGGGGGAGCTCCCTTGCAATTATATTGTTTATAATTGTTATATCAAAAGGTCATTATGCTGTCATTCTATGTTGGGATGACAGCACAATTGTAACCACCTGTTTGCCAATACTTTTAGTAAAATATACTTTGGTTAAGTACCCCGTTGTGTGGAATATTGTTTTCTCCCACCAGGTGGAGCCAGTGGATCCTGAAGTGTCAATATGGTATATTGTGTTATATTATATTGCACCACAGCTGCATCAAGGGGACCGAGTCAAGTTAGTGAGGTTTATTGGCAGAATGCAGGCCCAAATCAAAACAGCAGCTCCTTCAGGGGTTAGTGCTACATAGTGTACACATTCAGATATAACCACATAGAAGACAGTTACACAGGTTCAGAAAAACCTATACATCATGAAACTATGAGACTTGTACACAGTTTAGTATGTGAGCGTCCCCATGGTTCCGATCAGAACCGCAAGGACACCCTTACACCACAGGACTCCAGCTCCTTATAGGAACGTCCTGTGTCAGAAACGGTCCTTGTGCCCTCTTCCATCTCTGCAAATCAGGCTAATCTGGTCCTTGTCTGCCTTCAGTCTTTGGTGGACCTTTTTGCATTCCATGATCTCTTGATTCACCATCGACTGTAGTCTTATGAGATATCTTACTATTCCGAAAAGGGCAACGTGAACAGCATCCTCCCCCTCCCCAGGAAGCCCGGCTTCAGGGTGAAACGTGTTAGGAACCACGCCAATATCACTGTGCTCACAAGGACTATAGTATACGAGTCGAGTGTATTACAATTATGTCCTCATAAAAGAATACTTTTTAAAACTAAAAATGTTTAAATAGATACAAATTTTTAAAAATGTAATTTTTTGGAATCTTTTCTTGAAATGCAAATTTATATTTGGGATACACACACACACACACATCCTAAAGTATAGACCCAATGTATGTAGGATCATCACCAACATAGGATTAGACATGCGTCCCCCTGGAGACAAAGGACAGACAGGTTTGCATCCAAATGAAGGACTGTCCATTCAAAATAAAGGACGGTTACAACAATATAAAATGCTGAACTGAGCCGTCCCATTTACATGCCAGCCCCAGGACTCCATGGCCTGCTAGCTGGATATTGCCTAAACATCTTACAATCCTTGGGGTTTGCAAACAGACTGTTCATTTAGGAAAAAGAATAAGAATTTTTGCTTACACGATTGGATGATGGAAGTCAGCAGAGTATTCACTAAGCTTTAGGTTGGCCATACATTATACAAAATTTTCTTATTCAATTTCCTTTAACTATGTAGTGCAAGGGCCTGCCGGATTGCATACAAATTACGAGTGTTTAGGTTTGACCTCTATGGTTTTGGTAAATCTAAAAGAAAATTGTATAATGTATGGCCAGCCTTAATGCCCTGTACACAAGGTTGGACTTTCCAATGGAAAATGTGCGATCGGATCTTGTTGTCGGAAAATACGATCGTGTGTGGGCTCCAGACTTTCCGACACACAAAGTTTGAGAGCAGGATCTAAAATTTTCCCACAACAAAATCCGATCGGTTAAACAATTCCAACACACACAAAATGCCACGCATGCACAGAATAAATTAAGAGACAAAAGCTATTGGCTACTGCCCTCTTTATAGTCCCGTCGTACGGGTTTTACGTCACCTCATTCTGAACGTCCAGATTGTCCGACAACTTTGTGCGACTGTGTGTATGCAAGACGAGTTTGGGCCAAAATCAGTCAGAGAAAAAAAAAAAAAAGACGGATTTGGTCATTGGAATGTCAGACTGTGTGTACAGGGCTAAAATTTCCTTGCAAACTGTTCAGTCTATTTAATCACCCCTCTGCATCTATAAGGCCGCTTTCCCTTTCTGTTGTGTTATCAGTCATGCAGACTTCAGGACAGTCTGGGGACTGGCAGGACTCCATATGACCCATGGATTTTGCCCAGGAGAATTGTGTTGTGTAGCTGCCAGCTTGTTTTATCAGAACACGGTCTTCAATGAAGAGCAAATGATTAAGCTTAAATGGACATTAAAAAACGGGGGGAGGGGGGAGTTTTGTGAATTTCTGCAGCCTGAAGCTGTTGGTGGAGTGTCAGTCCTCATTCACACCTCCCTCCTGCGTTTTTATTTTATTTTTTTTTATTTTTTTATATAGTTTAAAATGAACAAAAACAAATGTTCTCGGAATATAGTATTTGTTTCTCATTCATATTCCGCGCCTACATATAATAAATCAGTTTACATGCCTTTTAAGTTATTCCATGCAGGCATCAGGCATTCCGATGCACAGATTTCGTTTTTTCCCCAAGCAACAAATTGCACTTGATGCATATGAACACAAGTACATGCAGTGGGCCTTATAACAATTCAAAAATGATGACAGATTAGGATTAGATTTTATATTACCACAGGGATGATGTAGTCCCTGTTTAGGGACTTTCTTACAATGAATTTTGGGAGGTTGGCAACCTCTTTGAGAACTTGAGTGTGATGGAGCCATGTTTTCACGTGAAATCATTTATATACATTCTAAATGTTTTTTCTGATTTTTACCTACTATGGTTTGTCTGGAAATCTCTCTCCCCCCCCCCCCCCCCCCCATAGTCCATAAAAGGATGCTGGTATTAGGAAGTAGTCTGCTAAATCGCTGTCACATGGCTCCAACAAAACATTGCCACCCCCACCCACCATCCCTCCCTCCACAGATCAGGTAGTCTTTACTGCGATCAATGCACCATGACAAAGATCATTTAAAAACCCATATACAAATGCATGCCCAGCGAAGCGTTCTCTTTCCACTGAGCTGGGATGCCAGCTATCTAAATTCATGGACAGTTTAAAAATAAATAAAAATCTTTTACATCTGACCATGAATGTCCATTATGGACATGCAAACTGCATATTCATAACCACTGTCCCTGAATTTACTAATAATTGAGAACCCAGACACTGAGCACTACTTCTGATCCATCAACCAGACACTTGCCACCATGCCAAGGGATACTAGGAATAGAAATATTACTGGCAAATACACCTCAACTACAGCAATCCCCATAACATTGGAGGTATTATGGGAGAGAAACGAAAATACCCCCCCCCCCACAATAATAATAAGAGTGAAAAGTGCGAGTACCCCAGTCTACCAGACACCTCTGCACTGTCCTGACCGGAGGAGAATAGCGGGCAGAGAGCGTGGTCTTTGCTCTCATTTTTATAAAGCACATATTTACACATTCTGGGAAGGGGCCGGGTTTGAAAGTTTGTCCTTGTAAAAAAATGTACCGGATTGGAACACCGATTGTACTACTGTAAGAATGACATCTCATGCCACCGAGTCCGCTCAGCTTGTAGTGGAAATGGTACAATGTGATTCTGTAAATTTCATAGTGTCATACAAATGCATAAAGTAATTTAAAGAAGAAGAAAAAAAAAAAAAAAAAAATAGCTAGAATATAGATTTCATAAATAACATTCCAAGACCATAAGACCCCTTTCACACTGGGGCATTTTTCAGGCGCTTTAGCGTTAAAAAAAGCGCCTGTAAAGCGCTTGAAAGAAGCCTCATTTGCAGTCCCAATGTGAAAGCCCAAGTGCTTTAAGAACCCTTTCACAATGTCAGCGCCCGAAAAACGCTCGTAAAGCGCCGCTTAAACTAGCAGCGCTTTACCAGCGTTTTTCAAGCGTTATTGGGGCGCTTTTAACCCCTGCTAGTGGCCAAATAAAGGGTTAAAAGCGCCCACAAAACGCTGCTGCCAATAGCGTTTTTCAGGCGCTTCCCATTTATTTCAATGGGAAGGGGCGCTTTAGGAGTGTTGTATTCACCGCTCCAAAAAGCGCTGCAAAGAAGCTGCTTGCAGGACTTTTTTTTTACGCCCTGCCAGCGCAGCACCTTGGTGTGAAAGCACTCAGGCTTTTACATTGGGATTGCAGTTGCAGCTTCTTTCAGGCGCTTTTTTTAACGCTGAAGCGCCTGAAAAACGCCCCAGTATGAAAGGGATCTTGGTGTGAAAGCACTCGGGCTTTTACATTGGGATTGCAGTTGCGGCTTCTTTCAGGTGTTTTTTTTAAACGCTAACGCGCATGAAAAACGCCCCAGTGTGAAAGGGGCCTTAGAGTCGTAGGAAGTGTCATGGTTGTTTCAATAAAGAGCGGTAATGTAAATACACTTTTATCACATAGTAATTAAAGTAAAAAAAAAAAAAAAAAAAAAAATTTATAATAAATATATATATATATATATATATATATATATATATATATATATATATATATATATATACATACATACACACACACACACACACACACACACACACACACACACACACACACACATATATATACACACACACACCTCTCAATATCAAGCATACACTGACAAGATCTACTTGCCTTTTCTGTGTATGTGTATCTGCATGGGCATAATGTATAATTGTTCGTTTTACTTAAAAACCATAAAACATTGAAAAAATAATAAAATAAAAACCCCCAATCAATGTTTAGTATCTTTCATAGCAGTATTGTGAGCATGGATAGGACACTACAGTGGTGAGAGGTCTCTGGAAAGGAGGTTATAGTTGTAGCATGCAACAGATATCACACTAGACATCAGTATAACAGATAGTGCACAGAATAGTTGTGCTGATCCCTCTTCCATTAGTACATACCCATGTGGTGAAGCCCTCCACAGCCATTCTCTGAGCCCCTGGACTGTCCCCCAGGTGTGTTCTTGATGTGGATCCGGAGGGTAGAAGTATAACTCATCCTATGTCTCAGTCCTGCTCATTCAGAAGAGTGTGAGAGATCAGATCTCTGTGGACTATCACAGCACACCCAGTCTGCCTGCTGCTCTCAGAGGACTAGTTATAAGGAGTGCAGCTCTCACCAGTCACCACCAATACATGTAAACACAACACAGGAGACCTGCTGGAGCTAATCACTGGCTTTCATTCCCTGGGGGCACCAACACTACACATCATTGCCATATAGGCTGATAGCAGGAGGAGCTACTAGCACCAGATTTAAATGCACTTCTTTGTGTCTTGACTAGAATAAAAAAAAAAAAAAAAAAAAAAAAAAAAAAGGGGAAGGAGGATAGGAGAGAGACACTAAATCTTATCAAAAAGCAAGTAAAAAATAATTTTCAAATTGAGAAACTTCAGTACAACCAGCTTAGCAAGTTTTTTTTTTTTTGTACGACGACTGCCAGCAGCTAGAGAACCCATAGTGTAATGCAATCCTACATCAAACATCTTCTGGTCAGAGATGCCGCTCCCACCACAAACCTGAGAAACTTGTCCCTTTTTTCGGCTCAAAAAACGTCCCAAAGATTAAAGCAGGGTTCCACCCTAAAGTCAGAACCCCCCCCTTCCCGTGTCACAGTTGGCACCTTTTGGGGGGGGGGGGGGTCTAAGACAGGCATTTGCACCCACTTCTGGGCATAGACGCCCACGTATGCCGTTTCCTGTCCCGGCGCGCTGTCTGCTGGGAAACACACGGGTCCCAGAGACAGCGCGGACCATTCCCATTGCGCTGTGTGACTCCCGCATGCGCAGTAGGGAACCGGGAAGTGAAGCCGCAACGCTTCCCTTACCAAGAATGGCGGCGGCAGCTGCCAAGAGATTGATCGGCTGCCATCGCTGGACCCTGGGACAGGCGAGTGTCCATTTATTAAAAGTCAGCAGCTGTAGTATTTATAGCTGCTGGCTTTTAATTTTTTTGCAGTGGACTCCCTCATTAAGCGGCTTTGTGCCCGTTAACTGGAAAAAAAAAAAAAAAAAAAAAAAAAAAAACACACCACACCACACATCTAAATGACCGAATTTCGGCCAATTTTTCGTATAGTGTATGGCCAGCATCATTGTTTTCTGACAGTGGGGAGTCCTCTGTCAGAATACACAGATAAGGGCTGCAGCCAACTGATTGATAAAACATTTCCAATAGTCTCGTCGTGGGAGAATGACCATTAACTGAATTTCCATCTACGGCCAACCTAAAGTGACCATACACATACACTGCCTACAATATATATATATATATATATATATATATATATATATATATATATATATATATATATATATATATATATATATATATATATATATATAAAAAAATCTAAAGCTGGCCATAAATGAATCAAAAGTCAGCTAGGTTAAGCAGGAATGGCCAAAAATTTCCATCAGTGTGTGGTCCACCCCTATTCAGCCGAAGTTGCTTTTTCAATCGACAAGCTGGAAAACCATAAGCCAATTGGCTGTAGACACTGATCAGTGTGCCAGGGATGGAGAAAAAAAAAAAAAAAAAAAAAAAAAAAAAATAATAAATTATATATTCATATGCTAACAGTGCAAATGGATCAATTTTCCACCGTGGGCTACTGCATTCTGGTAGGTGATGGGTCCAGGCTGCATGCCACTCCTTGCGATGCACTGTCTGCACCACTATTGCGGTTACAACTTGTGAGTGCCCCCGGTTGGGTTGCTTTCCCGCTGGGTCCGTTTTGTATTGCTGGACTTCTGTTATAATATATTCCTGTTACTGCACCTGGACACTGTATGTCTTGTGCCACTGCATCATGTTGCACCTACCCACATGCATAATTCCTAGTATTGAAAATCTGTGCCAGATGCAGCCCCATTTAGTTGCATATACAGGATCTCACAAATGATTACACCATACCTACCAACTTTTTGAGCTAGGAGTGAGGGACACCCATCAGCAGAAGTATGCAGGCATAGGACACACATCCTTTAAAAAAAAAGGGCTGGGGTATAAAGATTGAGAAAAGCATAAGCAGCTGGATGCCGGGTCGGTGTAAAACTGCAGCTCAACGACCTGGCTTTACTGCTCCCCTGCTGGACAGCTTGATCAGTTAAAAAGGAAGAACCATTGCAGGGCAGATCACATGGTACCGTAAAATGCAAAGGATATTAATCCTGAAAGAAGAAAAAAACTAAAGCAGCCACTGCTTCGAAGAATTGTTAAACTGCAATAAAATACATAGTTTTGTTTTTGGGTTTAAACACTTTAAATATAAGGATTCTCCCAAGCTGTAGAAACCTGTACAGCACAGATCCATGTTTAGACTTCAGCCCCGGAAGAATTTACCCCCTTAACCACTTCAATACAGGACATTTTTCACCCCCTTCCTGCCCAGACCAATTTTTAGTCTTCAGCGCTGTTGCACTTTAAAACTGCCAATTGCACGGTCCTGCGACGTTGCACCAAAAACAAAGTGGACGTCCTTTTTTCCACCCACAAATAGAGCTCTCTTTTGGTGTTTTTTTAATTACCTCTGTGGTTTTTATTTTTGCGCTATAAAGAGAAGAGCGACTATTTTGAAAAAAATAAAACAAAAAATGTTTCCTCAGGTTTAGGCTGATACGCATTCTTCTACATATTTTTAACCAAAAATAAATCGCAATAAGCGTATATTGATTGCGCAAACCAAACGTTATAGGGTCTACACAATAGGGGATAGATTTATGGCTTACAAAAAACAAAAACACCCCACGCACACACCAACTAGTAATGACAGCGATCTGATTTTTTTTTTTTTTCGTGACATTATGGCGGACATATCAGACACTTGACACATTTTTTGGGACCATTCACATAGGGACCAGCGCTATAAAATTGCATTGATTACTGTGTAAACGTGACTGACAGGGAAGAGGTTAACACAGGGGGGGGTGGGTTTAATCATGTTCCCTGGGAGTGATTCTAACTGTAGGGGGGGGGGGACTCAAAAGGGGAGGAGACCACTGTTCCTCTGTACTGGGAACACACCATCGGTCTCCTCTGACAGGACGTGGATCTGACGCTTCCTTGCTCATCTCAATCTTTTCCTAGCCCATTCATATACCCATACAGGGATTAAAAACTCAAAAAAAAAAAAAAAAAAAAAAAAAAAAAAAAAAAACTTTCTTTCTATAATAGAGAGTCGTGAACCCATCCGGGCCCGGGCTTTTGCTCAGATGGGTGTCCCTCAGCACCTCTCCAATCTCCTCCTCTGTAAAAGATCCACGGTCCTGCTGTGTTCCCGGGCAATCGCGGGTGCCCGGTGGACATCCCGGGCATGCGCACTGGGCCCCGAGCGAAGCGTCGGGCACGCACGCGTGCCCCCTAGATGGCCGGGAAGGGGGAGGACGTCATATGGATGTCCGCCCAGGATGGGAGATCTCATGTGCGGGCGTCATATTACTATAGCTGGGATGTGAAGTGGTTAATGACCAGAATTTTTTTTTTTTTTTTTTTTTTTTTGAGATGCGGCACGTTAACTTACAATTGCGGTCATGCAACGTTGTACCTAAACCTCTGCGGGTTTTTATTTTTTGCACTCTAACAAAAAAGCCTGACCATTTTGAAAAATAATGCTATAATGCATAATATACATACATCAGTTTAGGCCAATATGTATTCTGCTACTTTTTTATTTATTTATTTTTAAACCAAAAATAAAATTGCAATAAGCACATAGTGATTGGTTTGCACAAAAGTTATAGCGTCTACAAAATAGAGGAGAGATTTAGGGACATACAATTTTTTTTTAGCAGGATTGCAGCAGACAAATCCAACCCCAATACAGTGATCAGTGCTACAAAAATGCACTGATCACTGTATAAATATCAGGGAAGGGGTTAACACTAGGGGTGATCAAAGGGTTAAGTGTTCGCTAGTGAGGTACTTTATAAACTGTCAGAGGGAGAAAAAAGGAAATGTTCCTGATCACTAGGAACAGCTGATCTTTCTCTCCTCCCGTCAGAAGAGGGATCTGCAATTCTTCACTGCGATCGTGGGTGGCCAGCGGACATCAGAACCACGGGCGAGCTTCTGCAGCATGTCACAGCAGTACCACATGCATAGGTACGTTGGTTTGGGCAGCCGAGCCGCAGTATATGTGGAAGGCAGTCAGCAAGTGGTTAAAATGAATGGATTTATAACTGGTGGGGTAAATGCCAAGTATCAAACCCCAGCCTGATGGATGAAGGTATAGTTGCTGTTGGGGGTAATCTGGAACCACATATCCCAGCACGTCCAATAGATTCCTAGGATTGAATGGCACAGGATCCTTTGTGGTATGTAAAGTGGGATGTAGCTGTTATCAGGATGACTACAGCTGGTCTGGAATTTCCTTATTTTCTTCCCATAGACCATGAAAGACCCAGGACATTGAAATGGGGGGGGGAGGGGGCGGTCCCCATTCCTGAAAATACTAGCAATCAGCGTCAGAAGCTGTGGCCTTCCTGCGACAACATTTTTTTGTTTACCGTGTGAAAGAAATGTTCCAAGATTTTATAGATCTTTACAGTCAAGACTTAGGAATTTCAGTGTCTACAGGCAGCCACAATGCTGAAAGGAAGCTGGCACTGACCGATATATGCAGGCTGCCATTGTATTTACATAAAAGGGTTCCACAAAGGCAAAATTGATGGATTCCCTTAACCTGAACCAATGGCCGCGTTTGCACGGCCACCGATTGGAAGTATTGACAATTGAAGACAGCCAGGCAATTGGCATCATCAGAAGACATCAATGACACTTTGTATTTGGTTTGCTTTAAAATGTACAGCCATGGCCAAAAGCGTTAAGACTGACACAAATATTCATTTTCTAAGTCTGCTGCTTCAGTGTTTGTGAGATGTTACCATGGTATACTGAAACATAACTACAAGCATTTAATAAATGTCAAAGGCTTTTGACAATTACAATAAGTTATGCAAAGAATCAATATTTGCAGTGTTGACCCTTCTTTTTTCAAGACCTCTGCAATTTGCCCTGGCATGCAGTCAATCAACTTCTGGGCCACATCCTGACTGATGGCAGCCTATTCTTGAATAGACAATGCTCGGATTTCATCAGAATTTGGGTTTTCTCACCGGCCTCAAGGATTGACCAGAAGTTCTCAATGGGGATTAAGGTCAGGGGAGTTTCCTGGCCATGGACCCAACATTTTGAGGTTTTGTTCCCCAAGCCCCTTGTTATTGTCAGGGCTGGGCTCTCAGCACTGCCTGCTCAGTGCTCTGGTTGCTCAGCTGTCTGAAGTGCCAGCACTCAACGTTATACAGGGGCTCACCAAGTGATCATTTCCTGCTCATCAGTCCAGCCTACAGCCAGCCCCTTCAGGCCATTTAAATTGCCTGGTTCATTCCTTCCTTGCCTAAACCTATCTGGAGACTCTCTGCTGTGTTCCTGTTGAAGACTTGCCTGGCTGACATCCCTTCTGGTTCTTGATCCTGTCTGCTGCCTTCGACTATGCTGATCTCTGGCCTCCTGAATTACTGGCTTGCTCCGACTAACTTTTTTTTATAAAAGTGTGAATTTTCGTTTTTAAATGGATTGCCTGTCTCAGTCTGATTCATGGTTCCGTAGAGTCATCACTTTTGCCTTATGGCAGGTGCTTCATTATGCTGGAAAAAGACTTTGTTCATCACTAAACTGTTCTTGGATGGTTGGGAGAAGTTGCTCGGAGGATATTTTTATACCGTTCTTTATTCATGGCAGTGTTCTTAGGCAAAATTTGTGAGTGAGCCCACTCCAATGGCTGAGAAGCAACCCCACACATGAATTGGATCATGCCAATAGTAAAGCATCCTGAGACCAGACTGATGGTAGTGCTCACCTTTTCCTTCTCTGGAAAGGGTTCCCCCCCCCCCCCCCCCCCCAGATATTTAGATGTGGATTCAAAGAACCCCCCGTCCTCAGCAGTCCAACCTCTGATACTCTTCAAAAAGTGCAATCTGTCCCTGATTTTTTTCCTGGAGAGAAGTGGCTCCTTTGCTGCCCTTCTTGACACCAGGCCATCCTCCAAGTCTTCCCCTCACTGTTTGTGACTGCCCGACCCAAAAGGGAACGTACCTGTATGCCCTTTTGCCCACTAGTGCCATTCTGCTGACGTCTATCGGCGTGCGCTGGTTGGGAAGCGGTTGAAGGGTCAGTCTGTTCCAAACCCAGAATTCCGTTTTGGTGGGTGCCAACAGCTAGGCCCACCCCGAGGCATTTTGTATAAATTTCCTGGAGCTTCCAGCTTTGTAAACATGTGCCTGGCCATAGGAAATTTAATTTTCCCTCCTTTGTTTTTGGACTACATTCTATGGATTAGGGTGGATTGGACCTAGACTGGACTTTACTATGCTGTGTCAGCGACTCAAAGTATCATATCCAATGGGTCAGCAGAACAGCCAAGCAACTAGCATTTTCAGAAGGTGGTCCACAGTGGCAGCTCCTATGTTTTCTCTTATGACCGGTTTATTTTAAAACATTGAAGGTGTGGTCCATCAGTCATACGGAGGCGTTTCTTTGCAGCCCGACTTATGCACATAACATTTTTGTAAAAAGGAGCAAAGTTCTGTATTTTACAAGAGGGGTTTTACAGCTTCTTTTTAGATTACTATTTATTTTTATATCCATAAACTTACAGGACTAGTAACCTTTGCTGTTCCAAGTATCTCACAAAAGTGAGTACACCCCCACATTTTTTGTAAATATTTTATATCTTTTCATGTGACAACACTGGAGAAATTACACTTACAAATTTAAAGTAGCAAGTGTACAGCTTGTATAACCGTGTAAATTTGCTGTCCCCCAAGTGAAAATGTCCAAAATTGTCAATATTTTGCATTGCCACCATTTTCCCCAGCACTGCCTTAACCTTCTTGGGCATGGAGTTCACCAGAGCTTCAGGTTGCCACTGGAGTCCTCTTCCACTCCTCCGTGATGTCGTCATGGAGGTGGACATTGGAGACCTTGTGCTCCTCCACTTTCCAATTTGAGGATGCCCCACAGATGCTCAATTGGGTTTAGGTCTGGAGACATGCTTGGCCAGTCCATCGCCTTTACCCAGGCAGCGGTTGTTATGTTGGAATACTGCCCTGCAGCTCAGTCGTCGAAGGGGCGAATCGTGCTCACCTTTATTATGATGTCACAATACATGTTGGCATTCATGGTTCCCTCAATGAACTCCCCAGTGCTGACAGCCCCAGACCATGACGCTCCCACCATCATGCTTGACTGTAGGCAAGACACTTATCTTTGTACACCTCATCTGGTTGCTGCCACACACGCTTGACACCATCTGAACCAAATAAGTTTATCTTGGTTTCATCAGACCACAGGACATGGTTCCAGTAATCCATATCCTTTTAGTCTGCTTGTCTTCAGCAGACTGTTTGCGGGCTCTCTTGTGCATCATCTTTAGTAGAGGCTTCCTTCTGGGATGACAGCCATGCAGAACCCCACCCCTTCAACCTCTGCAGCGATGCTGGCAGCACTCATTCATCCATTTCCCCCAAAACAACCTCTGGATATGACACCGAGCATGTGCATCCAACTTCTTTGGTAAACTACAGCGAGGCTTGTTCCGAGTGGAACCTGTCCTGTTAAACCGCTGTATGGTCTTGGGCACTGTGCTGCAGCTCAGTTTCAGGGTCTTGGCAATATTATAGCCTAGGTCATCTTTAGGTAGAGATCCTCAGAGGAGTTCTTTGACATGCTGAACTTCCAGTGACCAGCAAGAGTGTGAGGAGTGAGGAAGTACCAAATTTGACACACCTACTCCCCATTCACACCTGAGACCTTGGAACGCCGAGTCACATGACACCGGGGAGGGAAAAAAAAAAAGGCCAGTTGGGCCCAATTTTGACATTTTCACTTAGAAGTGTACTCACTTTGTTGCCAGCGGCAGGGGGTGTGTATTTTGAAGTACGTGTAGGCTTCAAAATAGGGTGAATGAATTTGCTATTTTCCCATTAACGTTCATCCCCGCTATTCAGGAGGCAGGTCACTGAGACCCGTCTCCTGACTGGAGAAAGCATTAGGCAATCCTATTGGATGCCTAATGCTTAAGTGGAACAGGAGGCACGGTGGAGGAAGCCTGAGGACTGGAGCCAAGCGGACACAGGAGTCGCCGCTTCCTGCCACCACAGATGAGAGCCCCATCACACGAGCAGCAAGTGCCACTGGATCAGCCACGGGGGGTTGGTTAAAGTGACAGCCGGGGGACACACCTGGCTGCATATGATGGGCACAGTGGCTGAATGCGATAGGCACAGTGAGGCTGCAATTTAAAGTTTTTATTTGTCAGCATTTCCGTTTGCACCCCCCAAAAAAAATTTTGAGCACCAGCCGCCACTGCTCCAGAGGAACCCTTCAAATCATTTTCAGGCCTCAGGGAACACCTGCAAGATTGGTCTATCGAGGGTCATCGGGAAAATAACCCTTACTTTGGTGGTGGTAAAATGGGAAGAATGCCCCTTTACAAGGGTGGCCAGCATGATACTCTTGCAGTTCTCTGGCATTGCACCTGGAACTATGCAGGACCAGCAGATCAAGAAACCCCTAGCTGTCCCTGGAGGGACACTAGGGTTCCCTGGAACCCCAGGTGAGAATGGCTGTAAAATTTTTCGCTCTATGAATGGGGAACGGGCAGATGAATGAAAGGTCTGCCTCCTCCATTCATATGGGAGGGAAGCTATAGTATAGCTTATATGAACGGAGAGTGGGGGGGTTAGAAAAAGCCGACGGTTTGCACTGTTGACAAGTGTCAATGATGGACAGGTCCATCGGATTATATTTATCCCTGCAAGATGAGAACTGTGGTGGAGAGGTTCAAATGTCAACTAAGAACAGCCACCAACACAAGACACTATTGAATGCAAGTACCATCCCTTTTGCTTAAATTTAGGGTCTAGGAATGCTCCCTTTTCTGACGAGTCCCTGCTGCCTGAGGAAGTCCTCAGTAACCCCGAAACAAATATATGGGATGGAAAATAAATATGTATTTTTTTTTGCAAAACGTTTGCTGCAGATATTATTCTATCTGGACTTCTGACAACAAATGCTGTTTTGCGCTGTATTAGGACAGGAAAATGACGAACAACCACCACCACTGAAGCCCACTCCTGAATACTGTGAGGGTGCAGAAAGTGGTAACCAGTGTTATTTAAGAAGGCCCAGAATCTGGCGCAGTTTTTTTTTTGCCCCCCCTACAAAATAAATAAACCAAAAAAACACACACACACACACACACACACACACACACACACACACACACACACACAGTTTTCTAAAAAAAAAAAAAAAAAAAAAAAAAGTTTGCTTTTAGCTCAAAAACAAAAGACTCAGTTAGACTTACCGTTGACGGTATTTCTAAGAGCCTTTCAGGACAACCCCGGAGAGAGTAGCTCCACCTTGCAATCAGGAAACACATGCCCACTTTAAAAACACCTCCTCCTCCTCCATGGCTTCAGTTATTGTGGCCTTCCGACGCTGGAAAACAAAGCACAGAAAGCACAACACCATGGTAGAACTTAATACATTTACTAAGCATAACCTAGGGAGGGAAGTAACGGTTGTCCTGAAAGGCTCTTAGAAATACCGTCACCGGTAAGTCTAACTGAGTCTTTCTCAAATCGCCTTTCAGGACAACCCCGGAGAGGATAACCGAGAAACTTACCCTAGGGCGGGACTACTGCCTGCAGTACCTTCCTGCCGAAGGCCTGATCTGCTGCAGACAGTAGATCTAACCGGTAATGCCGGAGAAATGTCGAATAACTGGACCAAGTGGCAGCCTTGCAGATTTGTTCAGGCGTGGCACCGGCCCTTTCAGCCCAGGAAACTGCCGTGGATCTAGTAGAGTGGGCAGCAATACCTGAGGGAGGTATTTCTCCTTTTGCTTTATAGGCTTCTGTTATAGCCAACTTAAGCCACCTACCCAGCGTACTTTTAGAAGCTTTCTCCCCCTTGCGTGATCCAGAAAAAAATCACAAAGAGGGCGTTTGATTTTCTAAATTCTTTAGTAACTTTCAGAAACTGAAAAAGACATCTTCTCACATCCAATGTGTGAAAAACTTCCTCTCCTGCATTTGCTGGGCTTGCAGAGAATGTAGGTAACACTATTTCCTGTGATCGATGGAAAGTTGAGGATACTTTCGGTAGGAATGCTGGATCCGTCCTCAGTACCACCCTGTCCTGATAAATTCTAAGGAAGGGTTCTGTAATAGCTAGAGCTTGGAGCTCGCTGACTCTCCTGGCCGAGGTGATGGCCACCAAAAAGATTGTTTTTAAAACCACCTTCTGTAAAGAAGCTTCTTGTAAGGGTTCAAACGGTGCTCCCGAGAGACCCTGTAAAACTGTAGACAAATCCCAACTGGGAAAGTCTTTAAGGGCTACTGGTCTATTTCGAGCAAGAGCCCTAAAAAATCTAGAAATTAAAGTTTCTTTAGATAAAGTCTTTTCAAAGAAAACTGATAAGGCAGCCACCTGAGTCTTCAGGGTACTGGCTGCGAGACCCTTCTCCATTCCTTCATGGAGAAACTCCAAGACGGACACCGTGCTCTTGACCTTGAGTTCTCTAGAACTGCACCAGGAGTTGAACTTTTTCCAGACCTTCATGTAAATTGCCTGTGTAACTGCCTTCCTACTGGACAGCAGGGTCTTTACTACTTTATCTGAGAGACCTTTAGCCTTTAACAGGTCCTCCTCAGAAACCAGGCGGTTAGCTGCAGGAGTTCCACTTCTGGATGACTTACTGTCCCCTGGGATAACAGATCTTTTCTGAGTGGTAACCTCCATGGGGGCTTCGAGGCTAGGTTTCGAAGACCCGCGAACCAGGGTCTTTTTGGCCAAAAAGGAGTGACTAGTATTAAGTCTGTCCTTTCTTCCCTGAATTTCCTCAGTACTAGTGGAATTAGAGGAAAGGGGGGAAAGGCATAGCACAGCTGGTAATGCCAGGGGTGAGCGAATGCATCCAACCCTATTGCTGCATCTCCTCGGTGAAGAGAAAAGAATCTGTCCACCTTTGAGTTCTGCTGACTGGCAAAAAGGTCTACCTGAGGAACCCCCCAGGCCTCGGAGATCATCAGGAACACTTCCTGATTCAGACTCCATTCTGCCTCTAGCAATTTGCGCCTGCTTAGGAGGTCCGCAAACAAATTCTGAGAGCCCTTCAGATGCACTGCCGATAGTGAGGCTGTGTTCTGTTCTGCCCAGGCTAACAACAGATTGGCCAGCTCCATCAAGCTCCTGCTTCTGGTTCCCCCTTGCTTCATAATGTAGGTAACCGCTGTTGTGTTGTCTGACAACACCTGAACATGGTGGCCTCTCAAACTCTGCTGAAATGCCACTAAACCCAGAAAGATCGCCTTCAACTCCCTCCAGTTGGATGATCTTTGAGCTTCCTGTTTGGACCAGACCCCCTGAGATGTCTGACCATCCAGATGGGCTCCCCAGCCCCAGGCACTTGCGTCTGTAGTAAGGCGCTTGTCCACAGGAAAGGTCCACACCAGGCCCCTTGAGAGGTTTGCCTGGTCTCTCCACCACCAAAGAGCCCTTTTCGTCTTTGACTAAATTTTTAGCTGTTTTTCCAAAGGATCCTGATGGGACCAGCTTGACAGAACCTCCCTCTGAAGGGGTCTGGAATGGAACCTGGCCCACTGAACAGCCGGGATTGCTGCCGTAAGCAGGCCCAGAACTGCCATAGCCATCCTGACTGAGACTGTCTGGTTGCTCTGTATCCGCTGTACAGCTAGCTGTAACTTTTCCTGTTTTTCCAACGGCAGGAAAACTTTCTGGAGAATCGAATTTAATGTATACCCCAGAAATTTCATTTCCTGTGAGGGGGTCAGGATTGACTTCTCTAGGTTTAGAAGCCATCCCAGGCCCTCGAGGTGAGACTGGGCCCTCTGGAGATTGACTAGGACCTGCTCCCTGGAGTCTGCAAAAAACAAAAGGTCGTCCAGATAAGGAACAACTGGAATCCCCTTCAATTTCAGGGGTTCCAAAGCCTCTGCCATAATCTTCGTAAAGACCCTGGGAGAGGACGAGAGTCCGAACGGCAGAGCCCTGAATTGGAGGTGCCATACCGAACTCCCTACCTTCAATGCCAGGCGCAGGAACTGCTGCGATGCCTGATGAATTGGTATATGAAGGTAGGCATCCCTTAGGTCCAGGGATGCCATGAAGCATTCTGGGGTCAACAGCTTTGTGATGGAGAAAATTGTATCCATCCTGAAATGTTTGTACCGAATGAACCTGTTCAGGAATTTCAGATTCAGGATTAGACGGTACTTCCCTGAGGGTTTTTTCACCAGAAAAATATGTGAATAAAAACCCCCGCCCTGCTGGCTTACTGGGACTTGAATCAGAACCTCTTGCTGTATCAGCTCCTGTAACAACAGCTTCATTGCAGAGGCCTTCTCCTGATCCCTTGGCAATGTTGTCACATAAAACCTGCTCGGGGGTGGTTCTGAAAACTCCAACCTGTACCCCTGATCGACAACGCTCTTCACGAACAGATTTGGAGACAGCCTGTCCCATTGTTCGCGAAAAGCTGACAGTCTCCCCCCCACTGGGGAGATATTGTCACTTGTTCTTAGGGGACTGCTCTGGGGGAGATCTAAAGAGGACTCCACCCCTGCCTTTGCCCTTCTGTGAACCCCATCTGCTCTTGTGCTCCTGGTCTTTTTTATGGGACTGCTGAAAAGCACGAAAATTCTTTTTAGCCATCTGCTTTTTCTTAACTGGAAAAGCCTTCTTTTTATCGGCTGTTCTATCCAGCACAGACTCTAAATCAGGACCAAAGAGCAAGTCACCCGAGAAGGGAAGACCACACAGCTTGACCTTAGAGGCAGTGTCCCCAGACCATGTTTTCAGCCAAACTGCTCTCCTGGCTGAATTTACAAGAGCCGAAGACCTAGCGGCCAGTTTAACTGATTCTGCTGATGCATCCGCCATGTATTTGACTGCATTCAGGATCAGTGGAAAGGACTCTAAGAGATCCTTGCGGGGTGTCCCCGCCTCAATATGGCTCTTCAGCTTCTCTACCCAACATTCCAGATTCCTGGCCACCACCGTAGCTGCCATTGCTGGTTTTAGACTGACTGACGCAGCATCCCAAGCTTTTTTAAGGATGGAGTCAGCTTTTTTGTCCATTGGGTCTTTAAGGATCCCCATATCTTCAAAGGCTAGATCCGTTCGTCTGGATACCTGCGAGAAAGCTGCATCGACTCTGGGTTTCTTATTCCAAACCTCATCTTCGAAGGGAAACCTTCTTTTGAGAGCTTTAGAGAAGAAAGGGGCTTTTTCTGGGTCCTTCCACTCCTTTCTCACTGAGTCTGAGAGGACCCTGTGGACAGGAAAAACTCGCCGTTTTGTTTCGTCCAACCCCTGGTACATTTTGTCATGAACTGACAGTTGTACCCTTTCTTCCTGAATTTCTAGAGTAGTGTAGATTGCTTTTAAAATATCATCTACTTCCTCTAGTGATAGCTTGAATTTGGAGCCCCTGCTATCTTCTTCCTCTTCCTCCTCCTCAGAATCCCTGAAGGAGATGAGAGTACTACCCCCTTCGTCTCCAGACTCTTCAGTTTCCACCTGTCTGGATGACGACGCCCTGGGGCTGGGCGGTAAGTTCTGAGGCTCGGTCTGTGCGGGAGGGTTTTGTATCAGGATGGACTTGACTGAACTCAAAGAGTTTGTCAGCTCTTTAACCGAAGAAAACAAATCCTTATATTGTTGAGATGTTTCCTCTTCCACCAATTCTCTGATACAATTTCTGCACATTGCCTTCTGCCATGAATCTCTGAGGGGGGTTTTGCAGGAAGGACATTTTCTCTGACCTGGTCTAGCTTTTCCTAGTGATTTTTCCTGAAACGACATACAGGTTTAATTCACTAAAAGCTCTCAACAACCAGTTGCTTAACACCAAGCCAGTGCAGAGACCCACCACCAAACAGACCTACTAGTGAGACCCCAGAACTAGGCTGCAAAAGGTCAGAGCGAAGTCCACCTCTGACCTGCAGCGACAGGCCCCCAGAGGGGGGAACAAACAAAGACATACCCACAGTAAAGCAGAGGGTGCCAGTGCACCTTACGTACCTGGGCTGGACCGGTGCTGGGGGCGCCTGTCTCCGCCATAGCTGGCTTGCACTCTTCCATCGTTTGAGTGAGGCAGCTATTTTACAAACAGCTCTCATTTTAAATTTTCCCGGCCGCCGCGTCATCAAGGCCGGCCGGAAGCGGAAGCACACGGTCACCTGACCCGCCCCATGACCCCTGCGTTCCAGGCGCTGAACCACGGCGCCACGCCCCCTCAGAGCGCCCGCGCGTCACCGTGAACGACGCCGTCGCCGCCCGGGACCCGGCGCCGAAAACGGAGCCATGCCGCTGACCTGCAGCGGCCTCCGCCAGCAACAGAGCCCTCCCTGCGCTAACAAGCGGACACCGGGCACCCGACGCCGGCACTCCGAGGGTCCTTACTCCCGTGAGATGGCGGGACCAGGAGCTCCAGGAGTCCTCTCCCCGTGGAGATGCTGCTGGGGGTCAAAGAGAAACAACCTGCAACAAAAGGTAAGCCTTACTCCCCTGCAGAGAGTGTAGCTCTCCCTGGTTCAGGCACATGCTTCCTCCAAGGAGGAAACACAATAACTGAAGCCATGGAGGAGGAGGTGTTTTTAAAGTGGGCATGTGTTTCCTGATTGCAAGGTGGAGCTACTCTCTCCGGGGTTGTCCTGAAAGGCGATTTGAGAAAATTTGTTATGGCTAGGGTTTAACCTACAATTTTGACCATTACAAATATCAGTTTGCCTTAATATTCACAGAACTGGAATAAAATTGTAGATGGGGGGGGGACACTGTAGTGTAGTGTCCATCCTCTACTAAAAGAGCTTATGGTCAGAGAGATGCCTCAACCACCAGTTAAACTCTTCTTGATCCCACCACAACCGAGAAGCGGCTCAAGGCCATTATAAGGTTGCACCCTATAACCATGGGAGGTGACAAGTATTGGGGTTTGGAGACATCTGGAATAGGACTGAGGGAGAACAATATGGGTTGTACATTCCGTACATATGAAAGAGGTTTGAAGCCTACACATATGGAATAAACGTCAACAACAGCAAGTCACGCCTCGAGGGCTGATATACATACATACATACATACATACATTCCTTCCCGTTTGTGCCAAACCAAACAAAAACAGTAGAATAGACTTTGATGGTGGAGATGTGAACTCTCAATGCCACCATCCTACTCTCAACTGAAAAACCACCAACCCCTTCTATGTAAAGGTTACAAATGGTCTGGGAGTAGAGTAGTTCTTGTAGTAAGTGACTGTCCCAATGACATTTGTTTTTTGCTACATTATGAATGAGACCTGATTTTTGAGAATTGTAATAGTGAGGACTTATTGCTCAATTAATGAACATTTATTGTATACACATACATAATTATATTAAATTATGCTTAGTCACCTTGAAGGTACATGGATGTTAAACCTAAACGTCCACTAACAGGTCAATTATTCACATGCATAGCTCTCCAATACTGCATGAGCATACATAAACCAGATAATACATGCATCCACACACCTTCATACGTGAGAAACAAAGTTAAATACCATTACTTACCAAATATATAGCAATAAAATCCAAAGTATTTCTCCCAACAGAAGTAATAAATTATTGTAGGATTCACATATCAGTAGACGATTGGATCAAACAAGGCTACCATTTATACAGTAATCTGCCCATTAACTTCAAGTCTAATTATGCCTAAGCTTGGAAAGTGTAAACATTTAAAAAATTTCAACCCCAATAACTGGATAGAATTTCCATCAGTAGTATGGGAGCATCTTGCTCACCAAAATAGGAAAGGAATTTCCCTTTTCTATGATCTACTGTCCTCCCACCCAAATAGCAAAAATGCTCATATGTTGAAATGGGAGAGACATTTAAATCAAGAATTTTCCTGGGATCAATGAAAAAAAAAAATACTTTCAAATAGTTAATAATTCATTATAATTTATTGAACACTGGGACAACGTGCAAAAAAAAATAACAAAACAGATGGTATTTAACTCCATACAAAGTTATATCCATCCACAGCCAATGTTTGTTGGAGATGTAATGAGCGTACTGGTAACCTCCTACACACTATGGAGTTGTAAACCCCTAAAAAGCTTTTGGAATTCAGCATCTTCCTTCATAGTAGTTGTTATCACAGGGAACCTTTCCACGCTTACTCCGGCTACAGTATTTATAAACCTTGAGAATTTCCCATAATATACAGAATAGTGGTTCACATTTTAATAGCATCAAGGCTCACAATAACAAGCCTGTGGAAATCCAGGGAAGCACCTATTCTAACTATGGTTATAGCCAGATTAAATACCCAGGCCCAATTCAAATTGATGCCAGCTTACAAAGACAATTTCACCACCACCTTTAGAAAGAAATGGAACAACTGGTTATCCCACCCCAAAGCCTCCAATTACTTAAAAGAATGTACATTTTAACCTTAACCCTCAGATTGGAATACTATGGGTATTCATTTAAAGCGGAAGTAAACCCATCCATTTTCCAATTTTAAAAAAAACAGGTTAATTTCCGGCATGTGCAGGAAATGACACTCCCCATTGGTTGTGCCCTCAACCAGACTGTCAAACCAGCCAATGGCTGGTGTCATAACTGATCACATGTGCATCATCATGGCAGATGTAGATTAAACAGAGACAAAGATGGCAGGTTCCTTGGCGGGGGGGGGGGGGGGGGGGGGGTTACTTACACTTTAAGCAATATGTTGGTGTAGATCAGCAATTCTGATTATCCTATATATCAATTTCCCCCCCCCCCCCCCCCCCCCCCGCTTCTAATACTCCTTCCCTATTTTAAGTATGAATGGGCTGATCTATCGATTTACGTGGTCACCTTCCAGGCCTACAGTATGAATCCATGTGGGGTAGGCAGGACCAGGTCATCAAGAGCTGAACAGCTCTATACCAAGGGCCTTTCAGTTTAAAATGTAAAATGTTACTACAAATCTTGTTATATAAAGAAATTTTATTTGTAATGTTCTAACTTGATAAAATAATTGCAAAAAACCCATCACCATTACTTACCATGGTAGGATATTACAGAGGCCTACCAAATACTCCCTGGAATTCATAAAGATTGTCATAGATTCTCTTTCAGTCAGCTTCCTTGTGTAGCACCCTGATGTTTAGGCAAGGCTGCGATTAAATTTAGTTGCCAGGCGCTAGTTGCAGTTGCCTTGGCCAATTGTTAGGAGATAAATTGATTCTCTCTCCACCCCCCCCCCCTCCCCCCCATTCTGGAATTGCTGCACTTCTCTCACTAGGTGGCCGGGTATCTGGAGACATTCAATAAGACAAGGGCATAGCAAGGACAGATTATGAATTAGTGGAGGGTCTCAGCCAATGGGCAGGGATTTTCTTGGTCTGATGGGAGAGCCTATTTATTTGGGTGGATTCAGGCAATCCAAGTTTTCTGTGCCACCTGGATGGTGGTCTGGGTGGACACGAGTCATGTTGCCCCAGGCTGCTAGGCCATGGGCCTATCTCGGGGACATCTGGCTGCTAGGCTGTCTGAGGGCCTATCCAGAAGCAGGAGAGAAGCGTAGGGTTGGGACTGGTCTTTTAGTCCAACCAGAAGTAACTGTTCCGCTGGCTGTCGGTGGTAGAAGGGAAGCCGTCGCCAATAAAGGGACCAGTCACCTTGCCACCTGAGACCACAGCAAATGAGCCGAGGCCAGTACTAGAGCAGACTCTCACCAGCTGGGGACAGTGAAGAAGTGGGAAAACTTCAGCAAGTGCCAAGCCAGGGATCCAGCAGGGAAGCGGGGGTGATGCTTGAGGAAGATACGGAGTGCCAAAATGGAAGAGCTCAGGGGATCCAGTGGATCTGAAGTCTAGTGAGAGACTGGGAGATTGTTGAGTGAAGACCCACAGTGAGTGAGTGTGGGGTAAGGAGAACTGTTCAACTATTTGCAACTTGAATACCATTAGTAACAGCTACAAGACAGTTACCATAAGAGACAGCGATCCTACCTATACAGAAGTGGTGTCCGGCTGGAAACCTTCACCTGTAGAAGTCTGAGACTGCGAATTAGCTTTGCATCTACCCAAGGGTGTCAAGACAATAAATCTCTTTGCATTCAAAAAAAAAAAAAAAAAAAAAAAAAAAAAAAAGTGTCTGGCACCCACCTGTTCATCTTGCATTACACCCAGCTTTGTAACCCAGTCTACAATGAAGGATGTCAGCTCTCCCCAACTCTGGGAAGTAACCATTAGGCCTAATGAGGCTCAGGACTTTGCTATACTGGTAGGGTAGCAAATGGTAGACTTTGCAACAGATTCATGTATACAATCGGTAAGGTGTATATGATTTGTTGCAATTTTGACTTAACCTGTCACAAGCATGTCTCCTGCTAAGTGGTGGATTTTTACAGGCAGAGACGACATTCAGGGAAGGTGGGAGTGTAAGGGCCCTTTTACACCGATGCGCTTTCAGTGCTGGAACGAGTCTTTCCAGTTGGGCAAAAGTGCATGCAAAATTATTTATCTGCAAATCCTGCGAGACTTTTCACATCACTGCGATGCATTTGCACTGCAGCTTGAAAAGTCCTGCATGCTGCATCTTTGGTGCACTTTTAAAAAGGCGCACCTTCCATTGAAGTCAATGGGAAAGGCAGCAAAACGCACACAGGGTTTATTGTTAGGCGTTTTTTGGGATCACCATGCTGGTTGTTAAGCAGCCACCCAGAGTCCTTAACCAGTGAATAGCTGACTTAAAGCAGAGTTCCGCCGAAAAAAAATAAATAAATACCCATACACAAACCCTATACCTCAGCAGCTACAAATACTGCAGCTGCTGACTTTTAATATTAGGACACCTACCTGTCCAGGGCGCCCACGATGTCTACACCTGAAGCCAACCTGTCCCGACACCCAGGTGGAGGCCCTGGCATCTTCAGTAAGGGAATCAGGAAGTGAGGTCTTGCAGCTTCACAGCCTTGGTCCCTACTGCACATGCCAAGTTGTGCTGCGTGTCCTGACTGGTCCCTGCTGTCTTCTGGGATCTGTGCGTCTCCCAGAAGACAGCAGGGTTTGGGCCCCCCCCAGACATGGTGTAGGTCACCACAGAATCTACGGCAATCTATTGCTGGAGATGAGAGCAAATACCTGTATTAAACAGGTATCTGCTCCCCCCTGGGAAAAATAAAAAAAAGGGACAAATGTGACACCGGAGGAAGAACGAACCAGATAAGCGGAAGTTAAATTTTTGGGCGGAACTCTGCTTTAAGGAGCCAGCTGTAAGGATTAAGGTATGTGGAAAACAAAATGGTTGACCTTATGCCTTACTAAATACATGTATTTTTCTATCCTTCTTTGTAAAATAAGGATTCGTCATCTATTGTCACGTACTCATCAAGAAGAGGCCGCATCAGCCCTAAAAAGCAGTCTACGCCCAGAAGATTGTCTTATCAGCTGATAACACCCGGAGAATTGTCTTTTCTTTGAAAATGTTGTTTTCTTTACATTTGCTGATGTTTGCTCTTTTCTGTCTATAAAAGATGTAATAAAGAAGCCTCAGAGCCACAGTCAGTCAGAGACAGTCAGAGTTAACGACGGACTTCTGAGCAGAAATACTGAATAATATCTCCGTGTCTCTTTGCTTGGATAAGAACTCTAACTAACAATTGGGAAACGGTAACATAACCTGACAAATAGGTGACTTGTTGAGGTCACACCTAACATTTCTGGCGCCGCGAATAGGGACTCGCTGAAGAAACTACAAGAGGCGAACGAACATAAGGACGGAACGAAATGGTCGGGCACATCAAGAACCACAGACAAATCCTGCGCAGGTAAGAAAAGCTTTATTTTCTTATAAACTCTGTGCTTCTTAGATTTGTGCCCACCTGATCTGTCTGAATTGTTCTTCAGGTAAACACCAACCTCTGTAGTAAGCGGGTCTTGAACTTAATATTTTGGCTTATGTTACCGTTGTTTCTTGTCTGTCTACTTGTCATCTGTCTGTTGTGAATGAGATAAGCCCTGTTTGTATGGTGTGAATTGAAACATATCATCCCAATGGGTAACGGAATGCGCCCTTAACTCGTAAGAGTACTTTGGGGGTCCGACACTTAAGTTTGATATACGCTTTTTGATTCATGAGCCTAAAAACGGGTTGAAAGTAGAAGTCCTGACTGCCTCAATAAAGCAGGAATAAGAAACGAATGCTGAGAGATTCCATGGTAATGGGACGGAAATAAGGTCTCCACAAAGTCCCGGAGACCTAGTCATATGTGTTTGGCCACCAAAAGGGAATGCTTGTATATGTTGTAGCTGTCAGTCTGGTCATAATATTTGTCAGTTGGCTAGCATATAAGGTAATTCGATTTCAGAAATCTCATCCAGGAGAGGTTTTTAGTATTTTGGCACCCTAGGAGGAGAAGGCAACGAGACACTTAGTAAGTGATCCAAACGCCACCTAGGCAGGACTGTCAAAATGGGCCAGACACATGGTAAACCCCAGGAGGAACCTCAGAAATGTTATAGTGTTAAAGACATAATTACAATGTTGTATGGGAAGGATAAGGCACAGGGCACAAATAGGATTCTCAAGAAATTGGGGATGGATGGAGAAAATGGATTAAGTGTAGAAGGTTGGGAAGAAATAAAGAGAGACAGACAGGGAGAGATATTGCAGAACAGATGGGTATCACAAATACAATGTTTAATTAAGGTTTCCAACAGGGCTAAAGAGGAGGGATGGGAGTATTGTCAGGAAAAGGGTGGATGGGATATGAAGGTCCGACACAAAAGTCTTCCTTCTGCTCCCGGCGATAGGGTAAATACGGGAGATACTCCACCTCCTTATAACACTACCACACCAGGTAATGAAAGACCAAAACTTTATCCTTCCTTAAGAGGAAGAGGGTGGGTATGCGGTACCCAGAATACAGACTGGGCACAGGAATGTGTACATTGCGGCGCTCAAAGACCAGAGCCCGTAGCTCCAGTCCATAGTCGGACTAGGGTAATACAAGTAAATAATCCAAATGCGGGTCAAGCAGGACAGCCACCTACAGTGACCCGACAAGTCGTTCTGAGGACATGGACACCTTGGTCGGCTGACACTCTTATGGCATTAATACAGAATGCTCCTGATCCCGTAGCAAAACCTGCCGCATTCTGTAGATTCGTGACACAATTACTAGACACACATGAAGCAACTTGGCAAGATGGGGAAGATATATGTAGACATAAAATGACACTGACAATGTTTAATCAATTTATGAATGAAATTGCTCCACATAGACCACAAGGGGATCCAGCGGCAGATCCGCCAGGAGTACATCCCCGTCATATAGACTCTAGACCCCTGTTTATTGCTCAGTTACGAGAATTTTGCCAAGGGAAACAGCAGGAAAGGGGTTCGACAGCGCCCATAAAACAGGCCCCAGGTCAGACTGTTACAGAATTTTACCTCAACATGGAAAGCATGATGGCTGACGAAGGTCTAGATTTAGCCTTACCCGTCACCATTAGGGCTTTCAATCGACAGTTTATGGAAGGACTAGTACCCCAAGTAGGTGACAAACTGAAGGCATGTACTCCCGAATGGAGAGCCATACGGGACAGAGGAACATTGTTGCAGAAAGCACAAGGCATAGAGGCTGATTTAGCAGAAACTAAACCCAGAAGGACACCGGGAGTTAACACTGTTGCCCGGGTCAATGAAGGAGGGAATTCCTCCCGTAAACCTCTTACCTGTTATTACTGCAACAAGGTGGGACATATAAAAAGAGACTGTAGGAAAAGGATAAAAGACGAACAGGAAGGAAACACGGACAGAGACACGAGGGACTACAGACAGGGGCGTACCAATGATAGGGACGATCCGACCGCATGACTTGCCCCAGTCCTAGCTGAATCAGAGAACAAAATGCTCCACATGTTGATGAAGGTGGAAGGTAAACATATTCCTTGTTTGGTTGACACAGGAGCGTCACGCAGTCTGTTGTCTGATTCAGTAGTCCCTCCACACATGACGTCCCGTGACACCATACCCATAAGTGGTTATGACGGACTCCTGACTGATGCCCCGCTGACTAAACCTTTAAAAGTAAAGATAGGAAATCACATGTTTTTGTCACGCTTTTTGATTTCCAGAGGAGCTCCCACTAATTTATTAGGAGCAGACATTCTTCAGAAAATAGGAGCGAACATTACTTATCACCCAGATGGCATGGTCACCCTAGCAATAGGAGATGACCCAGAGGGTATAGAAATCTGTAGTAAAATACAATGCTTGGAAGAAGAACCAGAACCGTCCAATACGCCCTCACCGGAAATAGACCAAATTCTGTCTAGCCTTCCGGAAGGGTTATGGGAAACACATCCAGCAGACGTTGGGCTTCTGCCCATACCCCCGGTTACTCTACAGCTGATTCCAGGAGCAGTTCTCCCTCAGCAGAAACAGTACCCACTCAGTGCGCCCCAGGAAGCAGCTATAGAACTACAAGTGGAGGCTCTACTTAAAAGTGGAGCATTAAAAGAAATACAATCACCAGCCAATACCCCATTGTATCCAGTTAAGAAAAAGACATTGGGGGATGGCCCAATAAGGTATAGGATGGTACAGGACTTAAGGGCAATAAACAAAATATTGGCCCCAATAACGCCATTAGTACCGAACCCGCATACCTTACTGTCAGAAATACCATCAGATAGCTCCTCATTTACAGTTGTAGACTTGGCAAATGCTTTCTTTTCTGTACCCCTGGCGGAGGAATGTCAACCATGGTTCGCGTTCCGCCTTCGAAACCGTCAGCTAACCTGGACACGCCTACCTCAAGGAATGGCGCATTCGCCAACTCTATACTCACAAGCCCTGCAGACAGTGTTAGGAGAATGGCTACCGCCTGACACTTGTGTATTGTTGCAATATGTAGATGACCTATTGTTATGTTGTCCGGATAACGATACTTGTTTAAAAGCCACTCTCTCATTGTTACAATTCCTGGCTGAAAAAGGGTGCAAGGTGAATAGAACTAAGTTACAGGTATGTCAGAAAAAGGTTGTCTTTTTGGGCCACTGTATATCCCAGGGTACTCGACATCTCACTGAAGACCGAGTCCAGGCCATAAGACAAATGAATATCCCACGCAACTTTAAGCAACTTCGTATGTTTCTGGGAATGGTGTCATATTGTAGACAATGGATACCACATGCCAGTTCTCTGATGCAGCCATTATATGATTGCTTGAAAATAGTACCCTATGTACTCACAGAAGCAGGTCATGAATCTTTTAGCACCTTAAAAAGGTTACTAATTTCGGCACCTGCGATCGGGATCCCTGATTATACCAAAACATTTCATTTGTACATTGCTGAAATCACGGGACACGCAACAGGGGTGTTGACACAACAACACATCAAACAAAGGCCGGTAGCATACTTCTCGGCGGCTCTCGATCCTGTCTCTAGAGGATCACCGTCCTGTGTACGAGCAGTCGCAGCAGTGTCAATTATCATTGACAAATCCTCAGAAATTGTCTTAGACAATCCTGTAGTGGTACATACCACACATGACATACACGCCATCTTATCACAGGTCCAACCAAAACACATATCAATGGCAAGGCAGCTGCGTCTACAATGCACTTTGCTCCTACCCCCCAATGTTACCTTTCAGCGATGCACTTCTTTTAACTTAGCACAGCTTTTACCATTACAGACAGATTTGACAGGGGGGAGTAATGATGATAATGGTGTAGACACAGCACAAGATACTCAGGATTCTGACACACTTTCATTTCATGACATAACATCTGATGAACACGATTGTTTCCAACTTATGGAACAAGAAACCACGGGGTTCCCACATGTCACAGACATACCCATTACAAATGCAGAACACACACTGTACATAGATGGTAGTAGATTTGCCGATGACAAAGGTAAATATCACACAGGTTATGCTGTGGTAACGGACACACAGGTAATTGAGGCAAAGTCACTACCAGCACACATGTCGGCACAAGAAGCGGAACTAACCGCTCTAGAGAAAGCCCTAGAACACTTGGAGGGACAAGAAGGGAACATTTACACTGATTCCGCATACGCCTACGGTGTGGCACATGATTATGGCCACATATGGAAAGCTAGAGGTTACCTTACAGCAGCAGGCACACCTGTTAAACATGGTGAAGGAATCAAAAGAGTCCTGAACAATCTTCAAAAGGTTATAAGAGTAGCCATCATGAAGATAGCGGCACACACGAGCGCAAAAACAACTGAGGCAAAAGGAAACGCATTTGCAGATTTAACTGCAAAGAAGGCAGCTCTAGGGGAAGTAAGCCCTGAGACCTTAGCCACGGTACAGGTGAGTATGCCCGAAACCACATGGCAGCAGCTAATCGAACTACAGGAACAAGCAGGGGCTAATGAGAAGGACCGTTGGGTTAAGGAGGGAGCTGCACCAGGCCTTGACAATGTATGGAGAGAAGGAGACAAAATATGTCTACCCGCTTCTCTATACCCCGCAATGGCAGCGGCTGTTCACTTACCCACTCATGTCAGCTCCAATTCTATGTATAGGATTGTAAGCCAAGGATGGCTAGCCCCTGGATTCAGTAGTACTGCAAGGAACTACTGTGCTGCATGCCAAATCTGTCTGATTAATAACCCAGGACAGAGAGTGAAAACCCCACGTAAACATCAGGTCCGGGCCCAATATCCTTTTCAGAGACTGCAGATTGACTACATACAAATGCCTAAGAGCGGCCCCTTTGAATTTGTTCTCGTGTGCATCTGCCTATTTTCAGGCTGGCCCGAAAGTTATCTTGTGAAATCAGCTACGGCAAAAGCCACCGCCAAGAAACTGATTACTGAGCTGATACCTAGGTTTGGTCTCCCAGAAACAATAGAATCAGATAGGGGGACACATTTCACGGGAGAAATAATGCAAAATGTGATGGCAATGTTAGGGGTTCAACAAAGTTTTCATACTCCTTACCACCCACAGAGTTCAGGATCAGTAGAAAGAGTAAATGGTACAATCAAGCTGAAAATACAAAAAGCTATGCAGGAGTTGAATAAACCATGGCCTGAGTGCCTACCCTTAGCTTTGTTCTCTATTAGGTACACCCCAACAGGAAAAACAGGGTTATCCCCATATGAAATACTGTTTGGAAGTGCACCTAGATTAGGTTTATATTTTCCTCAAAGTATGCAATTACAATGTGATAGTTTAACTACGTATGTAATACAGTTGCAACAGCGTCTGACTAAAATCCACAAGAGTGTGTATTCTTCTCTTCCAGACCCTAATTCTGTCACAGGTACACACGATCTACAACCAGGAGACTATGTGTATGTAAAGAAACATACCAGAAAGACACTGGAACCAAGGTTTGAAGGTCCTTTCCAGGTGCTATTGATTACAGCAACCTCAGTGAAATTGGAAGGGAAACCTACCTGGATCCACGCTTCTCATTGTAAAAAGGAGCCAGTTGGCAAATGACAACATGTATCTTTTTATTGTTTCAGTAATTCTGGCTAATAGTTTGGTTACCTCACAGAATAAAATACACAAGGATGAAGGATTTTCTAAAAAAATGTTATTACTGAAGTTTAAATATGCTTATGCCCAGAAGTCAGGATATGAGAAATGTTGGATTTGTAGCAAATTACACCCCAGCACAGCAAGTATACCACTGATGGCAGTTCCTATAAACTATACTGATCTTGCTAACAGTAGCATTAACATAATTAGAACAAATACCAATGAGACAGTAATGTTTAAGTCAAATGGTCTCGCCTTTTCCCCCGATTGGTGTTTCAACCTAGGGAACACAACGGGAGGAAATGGAGAATGCCAAGACAGCAAATTTAACTTGTCCATTTTCATACCAAAAGCTACTCCTGGGAAAAACACGGTCTTCTACCCTAGTATAACCCACACACACCAATCGTTAGCTGAGTTCCTCGGTAATATTTCAGACAACAACACCAGGTGGTTAGTATCCAACTTATCCCTCTATGGATACACCTCTCGTTATAGAAATCATATCAGTTCAAGATCAGTAGCACTGGGAAATAATATATATATATCTGTTGTGAGGATAAATGTTATACTTGGATACCTAGAAGAGCTCAGGGATGGTGCTACCTCGCAAGTTTAGTACCAGTAATGGGAGTAGTAGGTGATGAACGAGGTGATCACCTATTAGAAGCTAGCATGCACCCCAGATATCCCCTCAGGTATCGTAGTAAAAGAGAAATATTCCTGAAGAAGGACATGGCATGGGCTTGGTTCCCGTCCTGGACAGGATGGGGTATAGACTTAATGAAAAGACTAAATAACTATACAGGAATTATTAATGATGTTTTGGAGAAAAACTCTGATGACATTACTAACTTAAATCTGGAGACCAGAGCCATCAGACAACAATTAGAATTACATGAATTAGCAATTGAAAGTATGAGTGCACTGACAGGACTCTGTGAAACTACTGAGGACTATGAGTGCTGTACTTGGATACATAACACCAGCATTGAGGTACCTGACTATTATGACATCATTGCACAACACCGTACGGAAGTAAAGAATTTACAAGAGAAGGCCCGAAATATTGGTCGCGACTGGGATCCGTTTGGTGGAACTTTTAGTTTCTCAGGGTTATTCTCTTGGGTTAAGAAGGCAGCAATGACGATTATAGTGGTGCTCTTATTCGTATTTTTCTTTTATGCATGCTTTAAACTGCTCATGTGCTTTTGCAAGAAAGCCAAGGTAAATGATGCGGAAAAGATGGAACTTTTGTGAAGATAGGTAGATTTAGTTTCTTGACATCACCCATCTGTCAGAAAAGCCACTCTTCCTGAATTTTAGATGTTGGTACTGTCCAGGGGGATGGGTGTATACCCCTCTGACAACTCGCGGTCAGGGAGAGTACTCTGGATATAGGCCGACTAGAACTTGTTCAGGTGGACCCAGGGCAAGAGGGAGGGGTGATGTCAAAGGGGGAAATGTAAGGATTAAGGTATGTGGAAAACAAAATGGTTGACCTTATGTCTTACTAAATACATGTATTTTTCTATCCTTCTTTGTAAAATAAGGATTCGTCATCTATTGTCACGTACTCATCAAGAAGAGGCCGCATCAGCCCTAAAAAGCAGTCTACGCCCAGAAGATTGTCTTATCAGCTGATAACACCCGGAGAATTGTCTTTTCTTTGAAAATGTTGTTTTCTTTACATTTGCTGATGTTTGCTCTTTTCTGTCTATAAAAGATGTAATAAAGAAGCCTCAGAGCCACAGTCAGACAGAGACAGTCAGAGTTAACGACGGACTTCTGAGCAGAAATACTGAATAATATCTCCGTGTCTCTTTGCTTGGATAAGAACTCTAACTAACAATTGGGAAACGGTAACATAACCTGACAAATAGGTGACTTGTTGAGGTCACACCTAACACAGCACATGCAAGCTTAACAATTAGTGGGGATGTAAAGAGTGCCGACCAGTAGTGCCAGCTGTGGATCTGATCCAGCCTTCCTCCGCCCCTCAGATTTAGAGGTCGACCGATATGGGTTTTTCTCTGGCCGATGCCGATATTTAGAAATCATGGCGGCCGATAGCCGATATACGATGCCGATTTTTTTGGGCCGATATGTTAGGCCGATTTTATTTTATTTATTTATTTTTAATCCCCCTTGATCTAACACACCTTTCCCACTGGGGCGTTTTAAGGCGCTTTTGGGCTAAAAATAGCGCCTGTAAAATGGCTCCCCTGCAGTCTGTGTGAAAGACAGAGTGCTTTCACACTGAGGCGATGCTTGCAGGACTTTTTTTTTTAAGATCCTGCCAGCGCAGCACGTTTGGAGTGGTGTATACCGCTCCTCCACCACTCCTGCCCATTGATATGAATGGGCACCACTGCCGAAGCGCATGCAATGCGATTTGGCAGCGGTGCTTCATGGGCGCATTTAACCTCTTCTTTGGCCGCTAGCTGGGTTATTTGTGCCCCACTAGCAGCAAAATAGCACCGCTAAAATGATGGTAAAGAGCCGCTAAAACTTGCGTTTTACCATCAACGCCTGCCCGCTCCAGTGTGAAAGCAGTCTTCATAAGTGATACAGAAAATTTCTTACACTTAAACATTTATTAAACAAACCTCCAATCAGTTTACTTGTATGTATGATTTAGAGAGATTATATATACAAAACTTTGACAAAAAAAAAAAAAAAAAAATGGGCTAACTTTACTGTTTTTATTTTATTTTTATTTTTTAAATGGTGTATTTTTTTCCCAAAAAAATGCATTTGAAAGACCTCTGTGCAAATGCCGTGTGACATAAAATATTGCAACAACCGCTATTTTATTCCCTAGGATCTCTGCTAAAAAAATATATATCATTTTTGGGGGGTCTAAGTGATTTTCTGGCAGAAAATACAGGATTTTTACTTGTAAGCAACAAGTGTCAGAAAAGATTTAGTCTTTAAATGGTTAAACTGAGAACTTCTACACACAGAGATGACTTAATTCATTCAAGTGTAAACATTGTATCTTTCTGTTCTTTTCTTGGCAGTCTGCCCAGAGAGGAGGAAAGGGTTGCTATGACGACTCAGCAACTCACACTGACTTCTTACAGAAGTCATTTCAAAGTCCCGCTGTAGTTCTAAATCGGCTTTTTATCAGCACAAATCGGCCGATGCCGATTATTTAAAAAACGGCAAATATCGGACGATATATCGGTCGACCTCTACTCAGATTCTGGGAGCCGATGCTCCCTGCTGTCCCACCCAGTCTCTCCTCTTCCAGTGGTGGTGGTGTCCTTAACCAGTGAATAGAAAGTTGTTAAAAGTGATACTAAAGTCTCAATTTTATGTTTTAAAAAAAAAAAAAAAAAAAAAAAAAAAATGTTATACTTCTCTCCTCTGTGCAGTTGGTTTTGCACAGAGCCACCTGGATCTTCCTAGTCTCAGGTCCCTCCCTCCCATCAAGTGCCCCCACAGCAAGCAGCTTTCTAAGAGGCAATGGAGCCGAGTCACAGCTTTGTGTGTCCATTCAGATGTGGAGCCCCGACCCACTCTCTCCCCTGATTGGCTGAGACACAGCAGCAGTGCCATTGGCTGACTGACATCCGTGGAAGCCAATCAGGAGGCGTGTCCCAGACATCGCTGGAGAGAGATGGGGCTCAGGTAAGTAATTAGGGGTGCCAGCTATACACAAGAGGGAGAGGGAGAGGGAGAACACCTGCGACCTTGTAACCCTAATCAGTCACATAACACCAGGGGAGGAAAAAAAAATGGCTAATTGGGGCCAATTTGGACATTTTCACTTAGTGGTGTACTCAATTTTGTTGCCAGTGGTTTAGACATTAATGGCTGTGTGTTGAGTTATTTTGAGGGGACAGCAAATTGACACCATTATACAAGCTGTACACTCACTACTTTACATTGTAGCAAAGTGTCATTTCTTCAGTGTTGTCACATGAAAAGACCAAGTTAGACTTACCGGTAACTTGTTTTCCAGAAGTCTTTCAGGACAGCACCTGAGAGGATAACAGAGACTTACCCCTTAGGGCGGGACAACAGCTTGCAGGACCTTTCTGCCAAACGCCTGATCGCTGGCCGAAGTGAGGTCCAGTCTATAATGTTTCACAAATGTGTGAAAACTCGACCATGTCGCCGCCTTGCAGATCTGCTCAGGGGTGGCACCAGCTCTCTCTGCCCACGTAGACGCCAGAGCCCTGGTTGAGTGTGCACAAATTCCTGCTGGAGGGGATAATCCTGCCTGGGAATATGCCTCCGAGATAGATAATTTCAGCCATCTAGCTAAAGTAACTTTAGAAGCTTGGAAACCCTTTTTACTTCCTGGGAAAAGTACAAACAGTGAATCTGAACGTCTGAAGGACTCCGTCCTTTCCAGATAACTCAGAGTCCTCCTGACGTCCAATGTATGGAAAAGAGTCTCCTTATCTCTTTTGGGGTTAACACAAAAGGTTGGCAGTACTATGTCATGTATACGGTTCTGAACTGAAGCTACCTTCGGTAAGAATTTTGCATCTGTTCTAAGAATAAACTCTGTCAGGAAAAATGGATAGATACGGTTCTTTAACTGACAGAGCATTTAGCTCACTGATCCTGCGTGCAGAGACAATGGCAATCAGAAAAACGGTCTTTAATGTGAGAAACCTAAGGGAAGCCTCCTCAAGGGGCTCAAAAGGACCCCTTGTTAGGGACTGCAGGACTACCGACAAATCCCATCTAGGAAAAACTTTAATAGGTGCTGGCCTAGATCTTTTAAGGGCTCTAAAGAATCTGATCACCAGCGGATCTGAGGCCACAGATCTTTCCAAGAACACTGTCAGAGTTAGTACCCTGAAAGCGCAGGTAGCAACTGCTAGTCCCTTGTCTGCTCCATCTTGTAAAAACTCCAAGATGGAGACAAGGCTCCCTGGCACCTGAAAAACACCACGTTTTATAACGCTTCCAAACCTTAGAATAAATGGCCTCTGTAACCCTTTTCCTACTTGCCAAAAGGGTAGAGATCAAACGGCTGGAAAACCCCTTGCTCCTAAGGAGCTGCCTTTCAGAAACCAGGCCGTGAGGGCCAAGCTGGCCACTCCTGGATGGTTTATTGGGCCCTGCAACAACAGATAGAGCCTGAGGGGCAGATGCCAACAAGGCTTGATTGCCAGACCTAGAACTGTCGAAAACCAGGCCCTCTTTGGCCAAAAGGGCGTGATTAGAATAACTGGCACCTTTTCCTTCTGAATTTTCCTTAAAATTAACAGGATTAACTGAAATGGGGGGAAAGCGTAGCAAAGACGGAATTCCCATGGATAAGCCAGCGCATCTGTGCCCAGCGAGCCATCGCGACTGTCCAGGGAAAAGAACTGGGGAACCTGGGCGTTCTCCCTTGAGGCGAACAGGTCCACCTCTGGTAGCCCCCATTTCCCGGCAATCATTGCGAATACCTCCGGGTTTAAAGACCATTCCGCTTCCCGAATAGCGTTTCTGCTTAGGAAGTCCGCTAACCTGTTTAGATCCCCTTTTAGGTGGACTGCTGATAGGGATAACAAAATGTTTTTCCGCCCACCGAAGAATCTCCATGGCCAGTACCTGAAGCGACCTGCTTCTTGTACCCCCCTGCCTGTTTAAATAAGCCACTGCCGTGGCATTGTCTGTTAGGACCTGAACGTGATGGGACTGAAGTGATTTCTCGGCCTGTGTAGGAGGACGGAAGAGAATTCCGCCTCTACCTTTCAGCTTCGGGGCGGACCAATTTTTCCTTCTCCCCTGCAATTTGCTGTCCTGATCCTGAGCTTTTTGAGGTCGAAAAAGACGTTTTGGTACCTGCTTTTTCTTTTTGACCGGGAAGGATCTCTTTATCAGCTGTCCTGTCAAGAATATTATCGAGGTCAGGGCCGAAGAGAAGGTCCCCTGAAAAGGGTAACCCACACAGCTTGCTCTTTGATGCCGACTCACCAGGCCAGGTTTTAAGCCATAAGGCTCTTCTTGCAGCATTAGTTAGAGCTGTTGACCTGGCTGACATCTTAATTGCCTCAGCTGAGGCATCTGCAACATAAGCCACTGCCGCAGTCAGGGTAGGAAAGGAATCTAAGATTTCCTGTTTGGGGGAATCTGCAGCTATATACATGTGACTTTAACTGGTTAATCCAGAATTCTAAATTTCTGGCTACACACGTTGTGGCCATTGCTGGTTTTAAATTGCTCATAACTGATTGCCATGATCTCTTGAGCAAAAGATCCATGAGTTTGTCCATCGGATCTTTCAAAACTCCCATGTCCTCAAAAGGACAGATCCGTGGACCTTAAGACCTGGGAGAAGGCGGCATCCAGTCTGGGCACCTTGTTCCACACTGCTGCAGGGTCCTCCTCAAAAGGAAAACACCTTTTGTGGGCTTTGGAGAAAAAAGGGTTTTTTCTCTGGATCCTGCCATTCCTTCCTAATGGCCTCAGAGATGACCGGATGAACTGGGAACGTTCGGGCCCTTAGGCTCATCCAATCCAGCATACATGCGGTCATGGAGTGATAATTCCTTTTTCTCCTCACTTAAGCCAAGCGTAGCATGAATGGCTTTAAGGAGCCCATCAACCTCTTCAAGGGACAGTTTGAATTTAGAGGGGGCTACCTCAGACTCCTCCAACTCCTCTTCCGAATCTTTAACGGAAAGAGCAGTGGACTGCTTTTCCCTCTCTGAAGGGTCTTCAGGCAGAGATTCCAATACCGGGATAGAGAGAGACCCCTGGGAAGACTCTGAAGTGGAAGGCCGATTAGCAGCCAGGTTTGCTAGTGAGTCACGAAAATTTTGAATCGTGGCGTATTGCTCCTTCTTTACAGAGGCAAACAGATCCTCGCATACAGAGGCTGATTCCTCCTTAACTAAAGAGGTAATGCAGGCACTGCATAGGGTTTTCTTCCAATTTTCTCCCAGCTTGGCCCTGCAAGGAGGACATCTTTTCTTTGGGTCAGAGCTCTTAGCCTATGAAGAAAAAGACAAAAAATAAAATAAAAAAATAAATAAATAAACAGGGAACCCTTAGTGAGACCCAGTCTCAGCCTTGATAGGGATCACCACACAGGTGCACTGAGAAGAAACCAGTCAGCTTCTAGTGCCCAGACAGGCCCCTTGCCACCAGGGGGGAAAGAAAAAAAAGGAGAGAGACCAAAAGCCAGGAAATAGGAGAAAAAAGGCAGACTTTAACCGCTGCCTCCTACCTGGGCGTTATAGGTGCCTGTGCCTGTCCCCACCACTGCAGACGCTGAATCTTCCATAACAGGTGTGCAGAGATCCACTTGTGGCTACACGCCGCCTCCGGACTCCCATAATGCAGCTGCACCGGACCGGAAGCGGAAATAGGCACCAGCTCCTGTCCTCCCTCCTCCCCCCTGCGTCCACGCCGGAAACGACGTTTCAGCTGACCCAGTGACCCGCTCTGTCACTTCCGGCGCGACCGCCGAAAAAAAAAAAAAAAAAAAAAAAAAAGGCGGCGGTACACGCGCCGCCACGCCTACGGACGTGCGGGCCACCGAATCTTCGGCTCTCTCCAAGCACCAACAGGGGAAGAGGAGCCCGCTTGCTACTGCTGCCGAGGCCTGGGTAGGTCGGGAGGACAGCGGGTCCCTTAAGGAGGAAAAAAAAAAAAAAAAAAAAAAAAAAAAAAAAAGGGGAAGGAAGCCTAGTCCCTCAGGAACACCTAAGAGAACTGACTCCCTCCCAAAAGATGTTCCCTCCAGGCCGGAGGAAACACAATAACTAAGGTGTGGTAGGGAGGCGCCTCCCTTTAAAGTCTGGAGGAAGAAGGTGTTTCCTAACGAGGAGGGAGGAGTCGCTATCTCTCAGGTGCTGTCCTGAAAGACGCCTTGGGAAAGATATAATAACATATTTACAAAAATGTGAGGGGTGTACTCACTTGAAAATTTTATATATAATGAAATTTTGGACAAAAATGTCATACGCATGTAAATTTAGTTTTTGCCTCACAACAGTAGGGGTTCTGAGGGTTAATTACATAGGTTGGGCTTAACATCAGTCTGGCCAGGTTGTGTTTGGAAGTTCTGCCTGATCATGTGAATGGCGAGTTGCACATGACAGGCTAGAACCAGGCCTGGTTAGATGTTTAGGTATCAGCCTTCTCGGAACCAATCAGTGAGAGTGCCGAGGCCCGCTGAGGAGTCTGGGAAGAGGTACTTAAGAGGTGTGGGTCACGTGTTCAGGAGAGAGGAGTGCGCGAGACCCGTGTGGTCTGTTCTGGTTCCAGGACCGGGGTAGCCCCATGAGGGGTCCCGGTCATGGGGTGTTCGACAATCCGCAACATGTTCCTGTTGGAGGCCCCTGATAGACCCGTCTGGTCTGGGGTAGGGATCCGTCTGTTCCCGAGTCTCAGAAACCGGCTGGTCTGAAGGATTCAAGGTGTCCAGGTGTGCTCTTGGCTTGGAGAGGCACCACAGCTCATAGAAGTCATCGGGGGAGGACTCTTCGGAGGAGGGCCAGCAAGTGGCATCCTGGGAAGTGCCTGGTTACTGAGTTGGGAAGGACCTTGACGAATTCACACTTTTTCCAGTACCATTGAGGAGACGGGAAACATTCCGGGTACTGAGGGAAAGGTTCCTGTTCACCCTTAGTTACAACTTGTACACGTTCATAGGATTGCTTCAAGTTTTGAGTCAACATGCTGACTGCCATGATCTCTGGCTAGAGATCTGTTCAGCCTTGAAGTACCCAGCTGCGAGTGGCTACTCTATGGGTGAGACTTTGCTAGACCTGCAGTTCAAGGTGCCTGAGTTCTTCACCCGTGTCCTCATTTCCCCACAAGAGACTGTTATTGTATGTTACTACTGCAAAATAAAACCTTTGTTAAAGGACTTCATATTTGTCAGTGTTCAAGTCATTGGGTATCAACCCTGGGAACCCCTAAACGTGGAAGAGCAGGCCAAGAGAAGGTAACTGGTAAGCCTAACAAGTCAAGGCCGCACAGCAAGGGTTGTGACACACACACACACACACACACTCCCGTTCTGGCTCTGTTAGGTGCGATCGTGGGTGCCCGATGGTCAGGGTGCCCCCCGGGCCCGCACATCGGCTCCTAAGTGACGCGGCATCCATGTGTCAGCGGACATGTTACTGCTGACATGCGTCGGTCCATAGGACGAGCATAGACTTGTGTAGTAATTGTATACAGATATTTATTTTTCTCCTGTTTATGTGCTACATCTTCCCCCCCCAAAAGTGGAGTTATCCTTTAACCCCATGCAGACAGCCCCACGTACATTTACTGCGGAGCAGTGTCTCCTCTGTGCAAAAAATAACTAAAAATTATTTTAAGCCAGTGTCCCAATCCCGCTGTGATCAGGCACAGCAGGTCCGGCAAACCCAATGTCCACCAGGACCTGCTGATCATTTCCTACAGAGGCAGAATGGCGGTCTTCCTATGTAAAAAAGGCAGATTGTTGTTCTGTTAATAGGGAAGACAGATACTTTTTCTGCTAAGCAGAAAGGGCTGCTTCACACCAGAAAAAACGCACTCCAGATCTGTTCCACATGCATGTTTTTAAACACATTTTTTAAACACATTCTGGTGTGTTTTTGATAGTTTTCCAGTTTTGTTCTCACTGTACTGGGATCCGGTGCATTTTTGATGCGTTCAAAATAAATAAATGCACTGCCCCTTAGTTTTGCTCATAGCTGGGAAGCATTCTTTGTAAAGCTCTGAGCAACTGCATGCTCTTTAGGTGGGCAGTATGAAGGTGGTAAAACCGTGGCTCAGCTACCTACTTTTACTGCCCCCTGGCTACCCATGTGAATGAGCCCTTAGAGCAAGGGAGGAAGAGTTCTGATAGAAGGAGGCAATGGCGCAGATCAGTGATGGTTACCATGACAACCAGTATCACAGAGGAAGAGCCCCCCATGTCACCTCCAGCACAAGTTTGTACATTATGGATTTGTGTGAACTCAATACAGGTGGGACATTCGGGTTCCCTTAGGCCCCTTTCACACTTGTGCGACTTGTCCTGCAACTTG